>NW_004798257.1:89270-114315 GCF_000002075.1 Aplysia californica | reverse complement strand
GATCATGTCTGTGGGACACATTGGGTGTTGTAAAGTGGTGCGGAGTGAAGTTTTGGAATGTACAGTGGGTATTTTGTGTACATTTTTGTGCGATCATTTTTATGCTTGAGATGTTTATATGGCCAGAGGGTAGAATGTTTTGGAGGCAAGAGAAAAAGAAAAGAAAGAGACTGTGCTATGATGTTTGATTGTGTTGTACGCTTGGGGGAGGGGGGGGGGGGTGTTGTCGCTGGGGGGGGGGGGGGGGGTTGTGTTGACCTGTGTGTGTGGAGCTGATGTAATGATCACACACACTCATTTGTTCCTGCAGCAAGTTTTGCTCTCAGCCATTTTGTTCCACTTGTCGTGGTTCGGCAATCGAAAAATGTGTCCCGTGTTTTACGATTGATTGACTCTATAGTGCAGCCTGGTGGCGCTCACGGCAAAACTTTTGTTGTTCTTTTAGAAGCACAGAATGTATTGTATATATATACAACATGTAATTTCTCACATGGAGGCAGTCTATGATCATTCTGGAAACAAAACGCAAACAAACAAAAATGCTTCTCTCATTACACAAGAAATTGATCAGATTTTTTTATATTCTCTCGTCATGGTTCTATTGTCGGAATTCTTTGATCTTGCAGAATTTGTACTCGTCGGTAGCATCAGATATTATTCCAGCCAACAGTTATGCGCAGCAAAAATACTTAATTCATTCATTGTTATACCATAATCAGTAATAGTCTACTACTACTTTTTAAACAAAACTATTCCATGCTTGGTAGCAACATACCCTGTTTTTTTTCTTTCTTCTACTTTCCTTTCTTCATTATGCATGCACTGGTCACTGTTGTGAGTAGCATATAATCCCCATTATCTCTTGTGTATGGTGGCGAGGGTGTGTGGTAGTTGTGACTTTGCACGACGAAGATATAGATAGAGCTGTGTGTGTGTGTGAGGGAGAGAGAGAGAGAGAGAGACGAAAGCGTTTGTGTATATATATATCGTTGTTGTCATGTTCCGCGTGGAAGGGCTCTGTGACGGGCGCGGTGTGCAAGGAGACGAGAGAGGCTATGGTACTGGTAGCGTGGTTCCTCTAGTTTATGATGCTTGTATGTACTGTATATACTTTAATTTACTGTGATAAAAACATACCAGTACAAACAAAACGGGTGTGCTCTACGCTGTACATCCTCTTTCACAACAAATTAAAATTTGTAATAAAATGTTAAAGATGCTGACATTCTCTTGTTTGTTGTGTGTTTCTTGTGAGTATGAGATGGTAGTGGGTGGTTGGTGGGTGCTGCTCTGGTGGGGTTTGCTCCTTCTTTCCTGTCAAACATCTTTCGTTCTGATCTCTCCTCCTTCGAACTTTGGACCTATTGGATGAGAGGCGAACACCGTAACCTCCAGATGAGAGCCCCCCCAAAACGGGTTTGTGGATAGAGCTGTCCCTGTGGTTTTATGCACCCCGCATAATTTAGCAAAATTTGATCATTTTTTGCATAATTTCTGATTATTTTCCTTTATCATTCTTTGTTAAAATTAACAGAATCGCATAATTTCATATTTTTGGGCTCAGTTTGCATAATTTCAGAATTTGTCTTGCATAAAACGACGGGGACAGGTAGAGTACCACCAGCGACTATAAATGAAATATGTACTCTCTGGTACCACTGGGTAATGGTAGTAGTTGGTGCTGTCTCTCCCACTAGTTGATTTTGCTTTTCCCCAACTTGTGGGCAGTTGGAGGGTGCCACTGGTAGTGGTAAGTATTTTCCCTCTCTTGTTTCTGTCTATGTGGGTGGTTGGAGGGTGGCAGGTGTCACTGGTAGGTTCCTACTTCTTTAATTTCCCTCTGTTGTTTCTGTCTGTGTGGGTGGTTGGAGGGTGCCACTGGTAGGTCCTACTTCTTTACTTTCCCTCTGTTGTTTCTGTCTATCTAACGTTTCCCCAGCACTACTAAATAACCAGCTTAGTGTCAATATAATGCTTCTTTTACTTTTAACTCAGACAAACAAACAAAACAAAGCATCTCTGCTAGGTCCTACCTCTTTGCTTTCTTGGGGTTTTTTTTCCATGCGTTAAGTCCAGACTCGCGTTTTTGGGGTCCAAGCATTGTTTCTTTGGTTTTGAGAAACTTCCCTTGAAAATTACGCGCTAAATGGAATGGAAGTAGTACCCCCTAAGTTCTTTTTCTAAGAGATAGCCCCATGAAGTTTGTAACATTGTGAGCCAATACAAAGCTTTAAAGTATAGTAATTTTGAGAGGATTTCACTCCGTTCTTCAAAATTTTCAATTTTTGGCTTTAAAAGCTAAAAACTCAAAAACAATTCAAGGTAAGACATGCAATTTGGAGAGTAAGTGCTTCGTGCAATTCCGAGTAAAATGACGCTAGCTTTTTACTTTTTCTATTTTTTGAAAAAAAAATAATTTTTAACGGCTTTTTACTTTGTTATTTAATTTGGACTATTTTTTGTCATTCACTAATACGCAAGTCTTAATAGTATTAGTCTACTAAAAAGTAATAAAATTATTAACATTTACAATTTCAAAAAAAGCTAGCGCCATTTTCTAAAGATTTGTATGCAGATTACAAATATAATGTGATTAGATCATAGATGATAGCTACAAAATACTGGGGAACACTGGGGCTGGAACTGGAAAATTGGGGAATATTCGGGATGAACTAGAAAATACTGAGGATGGAGATAGAAAATAGTGGGGAATATTCAGGATGAGCTAAAAAAATACTGGGGAACACGGGGGCTGAAACAAAATACAGGGGATGGATCTACAAAATATTGGGGATGAGCTAGAAAATACAGGGGATAAGCTAAAAATTATTAGGGATGAGTTAGAAATGAATAGGGATGAACTAAAAGATGTTACGGATGAGTTAGAAAATAATATAGAAATGAGCAAAAATACTCGGGATGAGCTAAAAAATATTAGGGATGATGTAGAAAATATAACGTATGCTAGAAAATACTAGAGATGAGTTATAAAATAATATGGTTGAGGTAGAAAATATTAGGAATGGATTAGAAGGTACTGAGGAAGAATGGGGATGAGCTAGAAAATGCTTGGAATGAGTTAGAAAATATAAGGGATGAGCTAAAAATCATTTGGGAAGGGCTAGAAAATACCGGAGATGAGTTAGACAGTATTAGGGTTGAGCTAAAAAATATTCTGGATGAGCTAGAAAATATAAGGGACGAGCTAAAAGATACTGGAGATGAGCTAGAAAATATTAGGGATGAGCTAGAAAATACTGGGGATGTGCTTGTAAACATGATAAAGGATGAGCTAGAAAATACTGAGGATGAAGTAAAAAATAGAGGAACTAAAAATAATCCGGGATGAGCCAGGAAATATTAGGGATGAGCTAGAAAATACTGGAGAAGCGCTAGAAAATATTGTAGATGTGATTTTAAAAAACATTTAACACGAGCTTGGAAATATTAAGGATCTAAAAATATTTTTGGATAACGTAAAAAATGTTGTGGCTGAGATATAAAAGTCCTTGAAATATTGCTGATGAGCTAAAAATTATAGGGGATGAGACAAAATACTGGGGATGAGCTAAATTATGTTGCGTATGAGCTAGAAAATTCTGAGAAATATTAGGGATGAGCTGGAAATATCAAGGTGGAGCTATAACATATGGGGATGAATTATAAAATAGTGGGGATGAGGCAGAAAAAGCTGGGAATGAGCTAGAAAATAGTGGGGACGATCTAAAAAATATTAAGGTTGAGCTAGAAAATACTGGGGATGAGCTAGAAAATATTAGGGATGAGGTAGAAAAAATATACGCTAGAAAATATTAGAGATGAGTTATAAAATAATAGGGATGAGGTAGAAAATATTAGGGATGAATTAGAAGGTACTGTGGAACAATGGGGATGAGCTAAAAAATACTGGGGATGAGTTAGAAAATATAAGGGATGAGCTAAAAAGTATTAGGGGTGGGCTGGAAAATACTGGGTTTGAGTTAGACAATATTAGGGTTGAGCTAGAAAATACTAGTGGATTATTCAGGATGAGTTATAAAATACTGGGCATGGAGCTAGAAAAAACTGGGGATGGAGCTAGAAAATAGTGGGGAACATTGGAGATAAGCTACAAAATATTGGGGATGAGCTAGAAATTACTGGGGATGAGTACGAAAATACTGGGGATGAGGTAGAAAATATAACATATATGCTATAAAATATTAGGGATGAGGTAGAAAATATAACATATATGCTATAAAATATTAGGGATGAGGTAGAAAATATAACATATGCTATAAAATATTAGAGATGAGGTAGAAAATATAACATATATGCTAGAAAATATTAGGGACGAGGTAGAAAATATAACATATATGCTAGAAAATATTAGGGATGAGGTAGAAAATATAACATATATGCTATAAAATATTAGGGATGAGGTAGAAAATATAACATATATGCTATAAAATATTAGGGATGAGGTAGAAAATATAACATATATGCTAGAAAATATTAGGGATGAGGTAGAAAATATAACATATATGCTAGAAAATATTAGGGATGAGGTAGAAAATATAACATATATGCTAGAAAATATTAGGGATGAATTATAAGGTATTGAGGACCAATAGGGATGAGCTAGAAAATGCTTGGAATGAGTTAGAAAATATAAAGGATGAGCTAAAAAATTTTTAGAGAATGGCTAGAAAATACTGGTAATGATCTAGACAATATTAGGGTTGAGCTAGAAAATATTGGGGGATGGTTTTGAGTTTTTAGCTTTTGAAAACGGACCTTCAGATAGCTCGGTTTCAATTTAATTTGCCATTTTTGTTATTATGTATCTGATAATGTTTCCCAAAACTGAATACGTGTATTTTTAATTCCTGAATGGAATACTTTGAGAAAATGAGAAAAACCCCCGGTAAAAATAACTTAATAATTGTAGATTTTGGTGCTAAGAAGTAGAGTGTGGCCTTCAATGACCTTATCGAGACCATATATGTGCTTCTCTTTTTCTCAACTGTTTCTCATCTTTAGAAGGTGTTATTTTTGATGACTCAAAACTAGCGCAATAAGCCCCTGCACTGAAAGAGCTGATACTGACACTTTTCTCACAAGTACTAAACAATCTCTTCATCTTTTCTTTAGCCAGTCATCCGTCTAAATCACTCTTCTCCATTTCACATTGTCTGTCATCATTGTCATGAAAATTTGTCATATGAATTGATGAACTGCTGTCAGATTCAGTTATTATATTTAGTATTATCGTATATTTTCGCATCAAAATTTGACCAGGCGAATTAATACAATATCAGATATAATCATTTCAATAACAAAAGAAAATTGAAAATGTGTTTGAAAAAATTAGCCTGGCTGAACTTGCCCACTACACAGGGCTTGATGGAGAAAAAAAATGATGTCCAATTATGACTGTAAAGAAAGCAAATTAGACCATCTCCCATCAGCTCCCTTCAGTGGTAGGACACGGGACTTTGGTCTGAAGACTAGCAGGTGAGATCCATATGTATAAAAATTAAATTGGTCAATCCTTATGACAGACGGATATGGATCTTTGGTCTAAAGGCGTAGTTAAATTAGAAAAGCATTTTTCCAACAATCTGAAGGTCAATGAGAGATGGAAATAAGCAAGACAGACAGGTAGTTAAGCAGCAATAGTTGTCTTATTTTTAAAGACTACCAACAGCACCCTTCAGCCACCAAGGAATGAGTCTTCATATTCGTCTTGAAAGAATTGGGAATTGCTTTGTTTCCAAAAATAAAAAATTATAAAAAGGAAGTGGAAGCCAGTGACAATTGAAACCTCCATGTATGTAATAGCCGAAAAAAAGAATGTAACAAAATAATCAATTGCAAATCATTTTATTTAGTTTAGTCTTTAAAAAAAGTCATAATACATGTAATCACAGGTTCAAACCAGCAAGATTTTAGGAGAGAACAGACGCACATATTATTTCTCAAGCACGAGGCTCACACACTGTGTACAGCCTACTGGGTACCGTTACCTACCATAGTTTCCATCACATTCACAGCGACGTCTATCCTAAGTGTCACACATAAACAATATACCAATATGGCACATCCAAGTCAAATGACAGTTGAATAATAAAAAACAAAAAAAAACCCACCCCAAAACAGTTGAATAAAAAAAAAAAATAACGAAAAGGAAGCCAGTGGCATCTGAACCCACCAGGTATATATATATGTAATGTAAACATATGTGTGTGTGTCTGAAGAAAGGTCAGCGGTCCCAAAAGTCGGATTTTGACCATTTTGAGTTAAGGGTTGTACCTTATCGGAAATGGATGAGTGCGGAACACAGAGGTTCTTGAATGTATGAGATATCTCAAATGAGATATAATTGCACATTTTGCAAGGTAGGGTACAAAGATATAATTTTGAGAAAACAAGCTTTTACTTTTAAGTTAAACAAACTGGAGAACACATAGGCTACAAACTTGAAAAAAAAAAAAGAAGATTTTTTTAATGTACATGTAGATCTATTTATTCATGGAAAATTCATTTCCAATTTGGCGTTCAGTTGACATCAATATCATGAATGGAATTCAACGGTAAAACATGGCAGGGAAGAGAAAACGTGCTTCAACAATAGATTTTAACACCTTGAAGTTTTCATCATTAATTTTTTTATACCCTACCCTCAAAATGACTAAAAATAAAATATTTACAAGTCAAATCAGTGAAAACCCTAACACACTGTTAAAAAATGGAGGCAGCATCATTTTTTTATGGAAACACATTTTGATCAAAAAAGTGATTTTTTTTGGTAATTATCAGTAAAATATCAACCTGTAGCTCGAAACTGTCTCGGGCGACTTTTGGTACCTTTCTTTAGGCACACACACAAATACTCTTACGTGAGACACACTGATCCTAATAGTTTTTGCCGCAGTGTAAAATAACCTGTCATTCGGAACAAGCTGCCTCGCTCAATATGCAGGCTTTCCATATCAAAACAGGCAGCAGAAAATATTTGCATTGTAGACGTCAAGAAACAGTATGGAGACATGAACAAAAGACAGGTAAGTAAGAAGAAAAAGAAAATGCCCAAAACTAAAGGTCATAACAAAAACTAGAAAAGACTAGTTGAGCCTTAAAAAAAAAAAAAATCTCATATATATACATGACGTAAGCTGTATCTTTGTGGTTACGTATTGCTCGTCCTTCTGGAGAATGTTACGACTTACACTACACATCACCGACACACGGCTGAACACACGTGCGACACGTTTCATTCACAAGGAGCCCATACACACATAGCCCACGCACACACACACACACAGACATAAGGGTACACGTATGTTCCACACATTGTAGAACACTAGCACACAATTCTGCCGTAAGCTGACTAAACACCTTTTTTTCCCCTTCAAATCAGTTTCAAGAAAAAGAGATTTTTTTGTCAGTGTAACCATTAAAAAATAGAGTCATTCTGAAATTTGAATTCTAATTTACAAAAAAACTAGTCACAGATTCACTTGGATGTTTTTCACACAAGAAGGGTAACTGATTAGACTTTCGATTTAGCAAAGAAAAATTTTTGGCGTCAAAATGAAAAAAAAAAGGCATTTTGTCAGCGTAAGGCCCACATCTCCTAGCTGTCATACGTTCACACACTGGCTAAAACAACTGCTCCTTATTTCCTATCAAACATCTATTATTTATACATCTGTGTCTCCCCTCCTTCTTTTTTGTGTTTGTTACTATCTTGTAGCACCTCTATTCTTCGGAACTTATTGGGACCTGCTGCATTTTCTTCAATCATCCTTACTATTGTCATTTTTCCTCTTCTTCTTTGGTATGTTTGTCACTCTCTTGAGACCTGCTATTTCCGGGGTGCCTTGATAGTCGAAGCAGACTTTGTGCTGTTGAAGCTAGAGAGGTGAGCAGAGTAAGTCTGATTCCCTGTAAGGACTTCTCTGTTGACATCCACCCCTTGGCGCTCATATGACCTTATGCAGTCGTGAGCACCGTAAAACCTCTACTAAAAGTGGGATTTCACTGCAACATATCTTGCAAATAACAAACATAATAATGATGATACATATTATATTACAATGTACCACCTTGGTGCGTGACTTTGAAATGAAAAGTCACACTAGAATGTTCATTATTTTTTTGCTCTTCTTCAACTTCCTGCCCCTCTCTACACCTCTTTTTAAAAAATAGCAGTGTTTGAGTTCCAAACTAACGGCAGTATTGGTATTCTTTCTTGTCACACTGGCAAAAAAACTAATAATCTAGAATTAGAATTAAATCGTATGACAAATTTAGTGCAAACAAATCTTGCACATCTCTGAAAACTTCCTGTGAGACCTGTCAGCAATGTTTGATTTATTCACAATCATGCCAGCGTCTATGTTGTAACGGTCAGCCTCTTAACCTTGCAGACACAAAGGACGTGGTGAGTTTATCGACTAATTTTGTAATTTAAAAAAACACTAACAGGCTAGATCAAAGAGGCAAACTGGCCCAGAAAAAGGACACTTTACTTTTTCGATCGAGTGGCCATCTGGGTTCTAGGCTATCAGTCTTCCATAAAAAAGGACCAAATTGTGTTGAAGTGGGGGTAAAACATTTACAACAAGTAAGTAAAGAGACAACATTGGAACACAGTGGAGTGGTGTAAGGTGATCAATTTCAAACATTCCAACACTGACCATCCAGCTTTTTCAAATCCAAAGCTATCCTACACTCCACAAAGAAAAAAAAACCCATCTCTCCATTCTAACGGATGTCGATGTTAACAAAAATGAGGAGTTGATCTTTATATGGCTCTCTCAGATAAAGGCAGTCTTAATATCAAGTAGCATAGCAGTCAGCTTAGTTAATGAACATTTGCAGAGACGGTGTTTATTTATGTGGTGGACTATTCAATATATATAAAGAGAAAAAGGCTTCTGGTTTGGATGTAATAAGATCCCTGCCATTATAATGAAAATATCGGGAGTATAATCAAGAAGATGAAAAAAAACTACACAAGTACTCTGGTTTTGAAGTGATAGATCCCTGCCATGGTTTAATCGTCAGGAACAGAATAAAGTTAAATAAATAGAAAATTAAAAAGACGAACCTGACAAACACAGCGATATAACTTTAAAAGCACAAGTTGACACTTTAAGACTGGTCACACACCATTCTTGACACACTCGGGGACACAGACTCGCTTCATCGTCACCACACCAGATTTAAGTATTTCAAGAGTCCTAGAGCAACAGTTTGGTACGAGCAAGCATTTCTACGCATTTATTCTCTCACATTACTAGGTATAACTATAACCTACGACGAATCAACACAATACCAGCAGCTGCATTTTGCCACAAACAGGTCCTCGCGACACAAAGTGAAAACAAGTAGAAAGAACATTCATCAATGACTCAAACCAACGTTCACGCTGAACTATATATATATATATATATATACACATACACTTTCATATTTCTCAGCTGCGAATCAGTTCGCAATGATGTCGTACACTAAGAAATGGGGGACTCAAATTCATGAAAAAACCAACCTTTCCTAACTGTCATGGCAAGTTTGGTACGTACAAAAATATGACTATGACCTGTATACTGTACAACCGTGACAGTAAAATCAGAAAAGTACAAACCTGACAGAGCCCAGCAGGCCATGCCACTGATCGATATATGTATGTGGATGTGCGAAAGTTTTATTTGAATCAATTAGAATCAATATGAAAAAATAGCTGGTCAAACAAAAAAAATCTTGCATCCACGGAGATTATTCATCCATTCATTTATTCATTTGACCTAACTGAATAGCCATAGAAACCACACACAAACACACACACACCAAATATTGTTACACACGCATACATAAACACACTTGATATTTCATTCACTTCCAGTCTGAGAAGAAGAACGGAAGACGAGTGGATGTATGCGTCTCCCCCTCACCACAAGGCCGCTCAACCAAACAAACACAAACTTCATGAATGGTTGTGACTTTAGAACAAAAGTGTGTCGTGACGCAGGGGAATCAGGCGCTCATCAATTTTTGGGTATACAAAATTATTGGTATCATCTTATTGTTTGTTTTTGTAAAGTGTTTTATGGCGCTCGCAACTGCATAAGGTCATATGAGCGTGCGGGACACACCTAATATTTTCAGTTGGTAGGAGCTTTTGAATTTTGCCCGGGTGGCGGCCGAAGCCTACTCTTATCGATTTTAGACCACCAAGGGATCTTTAACGTGCGCAATTTGCACACGGGCCGAGATTTTTCGCCCTTGTCCGAGAAGGCTAGGTGTAGATCTTTCCTACCAGAAGATCAGGGGTGTGGTTGAAAGACAGCGGTAAGAAGAAGCGAAGGAGTAGCAGTAGAAAGGCAGCAGAAAGAATCAGGAGCCCAGAGAAAGGGGCAAAGGAGGAGAGGGGGTGGGGGCAGAAGGAGGAGACGAAAGCAGACAACAGAACATTGCTAGAGAGCAGGAAAGGAGGTGAAAAAAGGAGGTGAAAGGAGACAAATTTAGAGAAGAAAATTTTTCTGTCGCTACCTGGATTCGAACCCGTGACCTTTTCAATGAGAGGCCAACACCTTAACCTCTAGGCCACGAGAGCCCCCGGTATCATCTTAAAGCTTGTTCATTTGTTTTGCTTCCGATGAAAAAAAATACCCATCTATCTTGGATACAAGTCGAGATATTGGCGATCGAAGGAGGAGGGGGAAGCTTTTCAGTAAAATCCACACAGAAATGTGTTCTATAATGGACATGAAAGTTGTTGAGCCAAAAAACAGAAATTTGATAAAAAGATAAAAATTCCCAAACTTGCGGAAAAATGAAAGAAAGTTTCTTCACTTTCATTATTTTGACGAGCGCCTGATATCACCCCACTGCCTCATAAATGGATTATAATCCATCAAATTACCATCACGTTGAAATACTCCATCACAATTCACAAGCAGTCCTTTGGCGTTTTACTTTAAACCCTTGCACCCAATTGTAAAATCCTACTCACAGTATATAACAACGAACAACATAAATTAGAACAAATTCTCCTAACAGACACCACGAAACCGTTGTTCTATTTCTTCCTCTGTAGCAACATGTTCGCCAGCAGTATAAGAGCTCTCTTCGAGTTGGAATCGGCAAAGTCCTGAAGGCTGCGCTCGGCCTCCTTGCTGTGCTGATGGGCCAACAGGCGCGTTTGTTCCACTCCGTTACTCTGGCGACCAGAAATGACATTTGTCGGTTTATTCCAGTATAGAAAAGTACATCGACAGAACAAAAGCTAATCTCAGTTCAGGGGGAAAAAAAGTACGGCAATCAGGAACAATGTACCGGTACTATACGAGAAAAAATTTGGGGTTGACGGGGAAGCTGGTGATAAAGAAAAGTCAGCTTGGAAAAAAAAAAGTGAAGTTATCAAATACTGGGCAGGGTCAGTTAGTTTAGTTTTAGTACGAGTTTTACTGCACTCGCAACTGCATAAGGTCATATGAGCGCCAGGAGATTAGAGGTGTTACAAGAGAGTAACAAACATAAAAAAGAAGAAGGGGAGATAAGGACAATAGATGTTTGATAGGAAAGAAGGAGCAAACCACACCAGAGCACCCACCAACCACCCACAGGGCAGGGTCAAAGGCAAGACAATACACAGGAAAACCAGAGTGGTTAAGGGTTGGGTTTGGGTTTATTTATTTGGGTTGAGAAAATGGCCCTACCACTACTGGAACCAGCACACATAGAGGTTGTTTCAAAAGCCATCAGAGTCCTGATAGTCTATTTTTAGCTTGACGAAACCCTTGACTGACAGACAAGCCAATCGGACCACTTGTGGCCGGACACATGACAAAATATACTACGTATAAAAATAGTTGCATTTCCACAAAATTTTTCTCTAACACATAAAACCGATACGCTTAGAATCAGATTACAGTATATAGTAGAGGGTTTTACGGCGCTCGCAACTGCATAAGGTCATATGAGCACTAAGGGGGTGGGTGTCAACAGAGAAGTCTTTACAGGGAATCAGACTTACTCTCCTCACATCTCTAGCTTCAACAGCACAAGGTCTGCTTTGACTATCAACCCACCCCGGAAATAGCAGGTCACAAGAGAGTGACACACATACAAAAGAAGTAGAGGAAAATGACAATAGTAAGGATCAGGAAAGAAAAAGCAGCAGTTCCCTGTTGTAGATCAGGCACAGTTATGAGCGTGACATGAGTCAGCCCATTTACAATTCTACTGTGTTTGAACGAGAAATGTCCCCCCTTTGGGAGTGGCCTAAAGACACTACAGTCAGTGGTACTGCCCCGGGGGGTAGAATCAGATTAAGAAATTTACAAAATGTGGGCGTTGCACATCTTGTTTTATTTTGTTTTAATAAGGTTTTACGGCGCTCGCAACTGCATCAGGTCATATGAGCGCCAAGGGGTGGATGTCAACAGAGAAGTCCAAACGGGGAATCAGGCTTATTCTGCACACCTCTCTAGCTTCAACAGCACAAAGTCTGCTTCGACTATCAAGGCACCCCGGAAATAGCAGTTCACAAGAGACTGACAAACGTACTTACAAAATAAGTAGAAGAAAACTGATGATAGTAAGGAAGAGGAAAGAAAAAGCAGCAGTTCCCCCTATGTTATTCCGGCACAGTATGAGCATGACATTTATAAATAAGCCCATTTACAATTTTACCGTGCATAAGAACATGTTACTATCCCTCCTTTGGGAAAGGCCTAAAGACACTTTAGTCAATAGCACTGCCTTGGGGGGGGGGGGGGGGGGGGGTGTAGCACACCTCAACAACTGGCTGACAAAAAAGATCTATGCTGCTCACCTCCTCCACCAGTCTGCGGGCGTACTCCACGTCGCCCTCGTTGGAAAATCTCCGCATGATCATGGCATGGAGCTCCGGGTGCTGGGGACAAAGACAAACAGACAAACGAGTCAACATCACGGAGGTTTGATGAAGATTTGACTAGGCCGTTTAATTTTAGAAAGAGTTTTACGGCACTTGCAACACAATAAGGTCATATAAGTGCCGAAGATTAGAGGTGTTACAAGAGAGTAACAAAACCCCAAAAAAGAAAGGGGGGAGATAGAGAGGATTGATTTTTTATAGGAAAAAAAGGAGCAAATCACACCAGAGCACCCGCCAACCACCCACGACTAGGCTATAAGATGGGGGTAGAGTAACTGTCTTTCACAATCTGTTTTTGTTTTGTTTGTTTGTTTGGGTACAGAGAAGTACATCAACACAATAATGGTCATTTAGGGCTGGGAGAAAGTCAGACAGACAGACAGACAGACAGACAGACAGACAGACAGAAACAACAGAGGAGAAAATGGTATGGGTTTAACGCCCCTATCAACACTATGAGGTTATTTAAGGGGCGGGACCTCCTAGTTTAACGTCCGTCTCCGATAGGACCGAGCCAAGTGGGAAGTTCGTGTAAAGTGCCTTTCCCAAGGACACAACGTCGGACCGAGCTGAGGCTCGAACCCCCGAACCCGCAATCTTACGATTACGAGTCCGGTAGCCTAACCACTAGGCCACCGACGCCACTAAACAAGAGAGGGAAAGTAAAGAAGTAGGACATACCAATACCAGTGGTGCCCTCTAACCATATCGTTGATAAGTGGATGCCAACAAACCTTTGGTGGTACCAAATTGTCCTGTCCCCCATCGTTTTAGACAAGAAAAATTCAGAAATTATGCAAACTGAGCCCAAAAATGTGAAATTATGCGATTCTGTTAATTTTAACAAAAAATTATAAAGGAAAATAACCAGAAATTATGCAAAAAATTATCAAATTTTGCTAAATTATGCGGGGTGCATAAAACCATGAGGACAGATTGTCCCTTCCACTAGAACAGGGTAACTCTGAAAATGCGGTTTTTGGTTGTTTTCCCTGTATTCTGACGGACAGCGCATAACACATCCTATAAATAACTTTCATCCATATTTAATCTATTCAAATAGTCGTAACAACAGTTGGATTCTAATCAGCTAAAATGTGTACAATAGCTTTATGGTACTTTTTAGTTTTTTCACTCACTGTAAAACTTACAGAAACAGAGTTAGCTGGTTAGAATCCTGCAGCGATGATATGTGAGGCAGCGTGGTGGAACCAGGCTCTCGTCAATTTTTGGGCATGTAGAGTTATTGGTATCATCTTAAAGCTTGTTCACTTGTCTTTATTTGGTTGAAAAAAATATCCATTTATCTTGAATACAAGTCGACACATTTGAAAAAGAGGGAGGTGGGGGTAACCTGTTTTCAGAGGTAAAATTAGTGAGAAAATGGCCGCCAAAGATGAGTTATTTCCTTAGCTTAAGAGTCCGTGGTAACTGAAAATTTACATTTTTTGTGCCTTTAATCAACGCTTTTCTGAAAAATCCACACAGAAATGAGTTCTTTAATGGGCATGAAAGGTGTTGAGCCAAAAAACAAAAATTAATAAAAATTCACAAACTGCGGAAAAATGCAAGTTTCTTCACTTTGATTATTTTGACGAGAGCCTGATTCCACCACGCTGCCTCACATATAGATGAGAGCCTGATTCCAGCACGCTGCCTCACATATTGTAGCAATGAGATGGGTAAAAGTAAAAGCTCCAGCTACACACACTACTGTACCGACCAGACTCTATGTACACAGAAAATAGATCTAGTTCCCCTGCCCCCAAGAAAAACAAATGAATAAAAACTAATGAAAAAAACAACAACAAACAAACAAAAAAACAACTCCCAAAATGCTTTAAAAAAAACAAACAAAAAAACCCCACTACTCCCAAAATGACACCCCCCCTCTCTCCCCATAAAAAAACCCTCCGAAAATGCAACCCCCCCCCCCCCCCAAAAACCCCCCAACAAACCCTTCGAAAATTTCCCCCCCCCCCCCCCCCAAAAAAAAAAAAACCCAACAAAAAACAAACAAACTCCGAAAAACAAAAACCCAGCCCGGCGTGACTGACCTGCTGCGCGGCAAACAAGACGGGCGCGGTGGCCAGGCCCAGCTTGAGGTCAGCGGCCGTGGGTTTTCCCATAGTGGAGGTCGTGGAGGTGAAGTCTAGAAGGTCGTCCACCAGCTGGGGACACACATGGTATTATACACGTCACACATATAGATATATGTGTTACACACACACACACACACACTCACATGTCGCACACACACGTCACAGTCACAAGTATAGTGGAGGTTGTGGAGGTGAAGTCTAGCAGGTCGTCCACCAGCTGGGGGCACGCAGGGTAGACACGTCACACACATAGATATATGTTACACACACACACACACACACACATCACACATGTCAAAGGCACAAGTATAGTGGAGGTTGTGGAGGTGAAGTCTCGAAGGTCGTCCACCAGCTGGGGGCACGAAGGGTATACACGTCACACATGTTACACACATATATCACACACTCACACATATGATATATCACACACTCACACACAGACACATGTCACAGTGACAAGCACAAGTATAGTGGAGGTCGTAGAGGTGAAGTCTAACAGGTCGTCCACCAGCTGTCGACACGCAGGGTAAACACGTCACACACTAGATATGTGTATACATACACATGTCGTACACGCACATGTAACACATGTCACACACATACCACATGTCACCCGCACATGTTACACATCACACACGCACACACATCACAGTCACAAGTTCCACTCACACGCCACACACGCACATGTCATACACGCACATGTCACACGCACATGTTCCACTCACACGTCATATGCACACATCACAGTCACATGCACACACACAAAAACACACACACACACATGTACATGTCACAACACGCTCAATCTACTCTAAGACCATTTCACAATACCAAGATGAAGATGGAGAAAAAGATCATCAGGAATAAGAAAAACAAAACAAACAAGAAGTAATAATACTAACCACATGATATTCCAATGTAAAGCGCATTGAGCTACTTTTTTGGAAATGCGCTATATAAATGTTATATATTATTATTACTATTATTATTATTATGATAATAGACTACATGATTAATTAGGTTGTTTTTTTACTGGGGGAGAATTAATAATAATAATAGATAGCATTTGTATAGCGCATAACCCCGCTCAACAGCAGGCTCTATGCGCTTTACACTATATTATTGCCCCAGCAGACCATAGAAAACTCAGAAACATTCTCAGCTTACCGGGAAGCATACAGTGCAAGCAGCCGATTAAGCGCTCAAACACTAACAAACTCACAAGATCTTTCACTGTCTATAGCTGGGTACCCATTCCCACCTGGGTGAAGTGAGGAAAATTCGTGTAAAGTGCCTTTCCCAAGGACACAACATCGGGTCCCTGACAGGATTCGAACCCACGACCTTACAGTTGCGAGTCCGAGAGCCTAACCACTAGGCCACCGACGCCACAGTCCACAGAATTCAAACTCAAAGCAAAAGAACAGAAAACTCCAGTGTCTCTGTCTACCGCTCACCTGGAAGGCAACGCCCAGGTTCCTGCCGTACTGATAAGCCATCTCTGATATATGCTCATCGCACTCTGCTAGGATAGCAACCTGGTGGGGGGAGAGAAAAAGGAAATTTATAAGTACGTTGCATTCGGTTGTATCCTGCATCTGTCTGGGTGGGGGTGATAGTTAATGTATGAGCAAATTGCAAAATTACCCATGACTTAGGTGTGATCATTTGGGGGGGGGGGGGGTGGAGGGGGTGGGGGGTGAACAGGTTTCCCTTGAGTTATTTAGCAGTCTAATGGTTAATGAGCTGTTCATCAGTACACATGTCAGGACATTTTCCCACACCTCTCTAGAACACACACATACCCCCTCATCTGAATACACATTTTATCCATGTGCATTTATACAGTAGCCTGTCTCCACACACACACATACACACACACACACACACACACACACACACACACAATAGTACAATCTGTCCAGCACACATCAATACCATGAAACACTTAGTCCATCAACAATCAACACACATCAATGTGAACTGCCTTCGATACTCAACATTTTAATCTGTCCGCTACATACCCAATCCCTCACCACATAAAGATACGAACTGCTCTCCACACAATAAATAGCAAGCTGGTTGAATCACAATAAATAATTAGCTGGTTCACACACAATAAATAATAAGCTGGATCACACACTCAGAGACTTAGCTAGCAGTATACTCACTGACTGACATGTGTTGGCTATAAGACTCGCTGTCTTCCTGAATGTCTTTTTTAAGTAATGCGAAAATCTTTCGTTCTCATCTTCTTTTGATCCAAGTTGCATGAATTCTCCTGCGCAAAAAAAATAAAAATAAAATTAATAAAACCATTAAAAAAATTAACAAAAGAACATATATATATATATGTGTGTAATATTTATACCTTTTTGTTCAAAAGTAGACAATGATATTATGCAAACTCAGATACAGGCATCAAAGAACTCTGTTATGCACAGCCTATATATATATATATTTTTAAAAATTCTATTTTTTGCTGCTTCATGCAACTGTGTACATGGATAAAGAAGTTACGCTGGCTATCTAAAAAATCAAAAACAACTATGAGTACAGTACCAAAATACACATTTTTTAAAAACGTTTATATATTTTCACTATAATACACCCTTTTAACATTTATAAATAAGCACTATATTACATTTTTCTAATTTTTTGTAGACAAGCACTTTAATACACATTTCTAACTATAATAAACATACATTTGGCTGGTTGACACACTCAGAGACTTAGCTCAGAGTATGTTCTAGTTTTAGTAAGAGTTTTACGGCACTTGCAATACAATAAGGTCAACAAATAAGTGCCGAAGAATAGATTACATGTTACAAGAGAGTAAAATACACAAAAAAGAAGGAGGGGAAATAAAGACGACAGATGTTTGATAGGAAAGAAGAAGCAAACCACACCAGAGCACCCGCCAACCACCCACAACTTGCTGTACTCACCACTAACTAAATCCTCTAATATAGAGGACAGGATCATGATGACCCGAGTGTTGCCCGTTTTGGAGATGGCTATAGAGGCCTCCGACAGAATGTAGTCACCGGTTAGGATCGACTGGGGAGCAATACCAAAAAATACTTACTCTACAATCATACAATCTCCAACTGTAATAGATCCTTTAATAATCACATATTCTACGAAGGTATTTAAAAGACCTATTGTGTAACCCCCCCCCACCAACAATCTCCTACTGTAATTGAGTTTAATAATCACATATTCTACGAAGGTATTTAAAAGACCTATTGTGTAACCCCACCCCCCCCACCAACAATCTCCTACTGTAATTGAGTTTAATAATCACATATTCTACGAAGGTATTTAAAAGACCTACTGCGTAACCCCCCCCACCAACAATCTCCTACTGTAATTGAGTTTAATAATCACATATTATACCAAGGTATAAAAGACACACTGTGTAAAATAAAACAAAACAACCCAATCGCCTACTGTAATAGATCCTTTCATAATCACATATTCTACAAAAGTATAAAAGACACACTGTAAAAAAAAAAACACCCCCAAAAACCCAACTAATCTCCTACTGGAATAGATCCCTTTTCATAATTACATATCATACAACGGTATAAAAGATATATTGTGTAAAAAAAAACAACAACAACAACAAAAACCAATCCCCTCCTACTGTAACAGATCCTTTCATAATTGCATATTCTACAAAAGTATAAAAGGCACACTGTGTAAAAAAACACCCTCCCAAAAACCCCCCAATCTCCTACTGGAATAGATCCTTTTAAATATTTACATATCATACAAAGGTATAAAAAACATATTGTGTACAAAAAAACCCCAATCTCCTACTGTAATAGTAATAGATCCTTTAATAATTGCATATTGTACAAAGGTATAAAAAAAATATTGCGTAAAAAAAACAACCCCCCCCCCCCAATTTCCTATTGTAATAGATCCTTTAATAATTGTGTATTATACAAAGGTATTGTGTAAAGTAAGACATTGTATTTAAAAAAAAGAATAAGAAGAAAAAAACAAACCCCAATCCCACATCAACACACTCAGAGAGACAATAATGCATTATAATCTAACTGTTGATCAGAAAAAAAGGCGACAGCTGGCTTTAGAGCTAGAGACAAGAGTGTTTTTCGAAATGCCTTCAATTCCAAGTCTTCATTACCACGAGGTATGTCAGTGAACGTTGACAGAACACACGGGCAGGAAAAAAACTCTCACTTGTTACGAGCACGGGGGGAAAAGAGAGACAACAATTATTATTATATAAATGTGGCGCATTGTTGAATGTGTTTCATGGCCCCATCAACGCAATTTAGACAATTTAGATGGGTTGCACCTATATCTATACCCTGTAAGGACAACAGAAGCAGTGAGGGAATAAATCCCAGGAGAATAAAATGTGAGGCAGCGTGGTGGAATCAGGCTCTCGTCAATATTTGGGCATGTAGAGTTATTGGTATCATCTTAAAGCTTGTCCACCTGTCTTTACTTGGATGAAAAAAATATCCTTTTATCTTGAATGCAAGTCGAGATATTTGCGAATGAAGGAGGTGGAGGTCACCTGTTTTCAGAGGTGAAATTAGTGAGAAAATGGCCGCCAAAGATGAGCTTTTTCCTTAGTATGGCAGTCCGAGGTAACTGAAAATTTACATTTTTTGTGTCTTCAATCAACGATTTTCACAAAAATCCACACAGAAATAAGCTCTTAACTGGGCATGAAAGGTGTTGAGCCAAAAAACAAAAATTTGATAAAAATTCACAAACCCGCGGAAAAATGTAAGTTTCTTCACTTTGATCATTTTGACGAGAGCCTGATTCCACCACGCTGCCTCACAAATAAGTCTAATAAAAATATTTTCCCCAAGGAGAAATACGACTTACAGAAGGACAGGAGCTAAGAAGACCGACCAACAACATCAGTAGAACAAAGTTTGTCAATTAATCGATTTTACATTTTGCTCTAAAACAATTTATATAAATCTACACTGATTTTTAAACATTTTAACATTTTAAAGGCTGAAAGCTAACCAACCGTGCAGTGAACTTTTGCGAAAGTAAACAACTTGTGTTTCGCGCGCTCATATGACCTTAGCAGTTGCGAGCGCCGTAAAACCCTATACTACTACTACTACATTTTGCTTAGAAAAAAATGCTATAAACCGTTCAATTTCAACTGTTTTGGATAAAAATATGTTTCTGTTTTGTTTACAAAGATCTCACCCCAGTACATTACATGTACAGTGCAGCCTCTCTATAACGACCTTCGATATATATAACAACGGCCTCTCTATAACAACCTTCGATATAACGACATGCTCTCTATAACAACCTTCGATATAACGACATCCTCTGTATAGCGACACGGAGCCCGGGTCCCCATTTTTCCTTATTATATACCATTAGTAATGTTTGGTTGCCTCTCTATGACGACAATTTTTTCTGGCCCCGAAGATGTCATTGTACAAAAAAGGCAGCACTGTACTAGGTTCAACTACCTGTTTAAAATGTCTCGTTGCATTCTGCATTCAAAATATAACATACTCAGAGAGCACCGAATATTAATTAAATTATTATTACCAAAAATAGAACACCATACCAAAAGAAACCAAAAAAACCCAAAAAACTACAGAAGAAGCAAAACAAGACCAATGGAATGAGCGAGACAACGACGACGACGAGCGAACCTTACCCGGCGCTGTCCGTAGAGCTTGTTCAGACTGGGCTGGCCGCGCCGCGTGTCCGAGGCGTCGATGACATCATCGTGGACCAGACTGGCCGCGTGGATCATCTCCACCACCATGGCCACGATCTTCTGGGACCACAGCATGCTGGGGGGATAGGGGGGATGAGAGTGTGAGCACTACAGTACAGTGACAGCTCTCCATAACTATCATGTTACCGTGACAACAGTCCTTGTGTCCTCCTTAACTACAATGTTACCGTGACAACAGTCCTTGTGTCCTCCTTAACTACCATGTTACCGTGACAACAGTCCTTGTGTCCTCTTTAACTACCATGTTACCGTGACAACAGTCCTTGTGTCCTCCTTAACTACCATGTTACCGTGACAACAGTCCTTATGTTCTCCTTAACTACCATGTTACCGTGACAACAGTCCATGTGTTCTCCTTAACTACCATGTTACCGTGACAACATTCCTTGTGTCCTCCTTAACTACCATGTTACCGTGACAACTTTCATTTTAGTTTTAGTAAGAGTTTCCCGGCACTTGCAACACTAATAAGGTCAAATAAGTGCCGAAGATTAGAGGTGTTACAAGAGAGTAACAAACACAAAAAACAAGGAAGGGAGATAGAGACAATTTATTTTTTTTAGGAAAGAAGGAGCAGACCACACCAGCCACACCAGCCACACCAGAGCACCCACTGACAACTGTCCTTATGTTCCCCTCAATTATCATGTTACCGTGACAACTAACAACCTTTGTATTACAAAGTTCTATCTACTCAGTACCTAGTTTTGAGAAATTTGACGTACAAAATTTTGAGGTCAACAACATGTCAAGCTTTTTCGAATGCAATTCTTTGAATATCTTGATAGCAACTCCAAATAATCTTAAGATTTTGATAGAGCGGATAGAGCATTTGATTTCTCAAAAATGCCATTATTGTTCTTTATTGCTACCAAAACTTATGTTTGTGAGATTTGAAACCAAAAGAGCAAGTATTTATAAGATTAAATCAAAACAATATGGTGGCGATAAGAAAACAGCGGGTAGTGAGAAAGTAAAAGACAAATTTATCATATATGCTCTTGCTCACCTTTCAGCGTTAAGATTGTGTGCATTGCAAGCTTTGGACATGAGCATGGCCACAAGAGGTCTGAACGACTTGCCCTTGCCATCAAAGAAATGGTGAGCCATTGTGCTGAGTAAAGCTTCTTTGGTGCTAAGTAGCTGGGGACAGAGGAGACCACATCAGCGACAATCTTTCCCATATGGCGGAAAACACAGAAGAGGGCAAAATGGCACTTTCTGTATTCCGAATAATATATATATATATATATATATATATATATATATATATATATATATATATATATATATATGGGTCAGGTTTTTATATATATATATATATGGGTCAGGTTTTTTAGTTTTACTTTTAGTAAGAGTTTTACGGCACTGAACTTGCAACACAATAAGGTATGTAAGTGCCGAAGATCAGAGGTGTTACAAGAGAGTAACAAACACAAAAATTTTTAAGGAGGAGAGATCAGGACGATAGATGTTTGACAAGAATGGAAAGAAGGAGCAAGCCACACCAGAGCACCCATCAACCACCCACTGTCAGGTTTTGATATAAGAGCATCACAATATCTTCAGACAAACCATAATTCAGTGAAGTCTCCGTAGTTTGTTGAACACTCCAGACACAGTAGGCACTCCCATTTTGCCACAATAGTACACTACAAATCATCTAAAATAATAAAGATATAATAATATTTTCAACATTTTGATTGGCTTCAACGGACGGACAAACTCTCTGTTCCCTCCAAATTACATTTTATCAACGTTATGCTGTCGTCATCTTCAGCTGAAGTTTTAAAAGACTAAGAGGAGCATACAAAAGAAACTGTCATTTAGTGCAGGGAGAAGTAAGACAGACAGGCAAAAAACAATCCAGGTCTGAGAACTAGAAACACGAGATTCATATTTTAAATTTTTAATAATTAAGTTTTTTGTTCAGTTTGTTCATATTTACGTTATTTATTAGTTCATTGTTCAGTTTCAATTTCAAGGTTAGCCTGATAGAATGTTAAAATATATATCAATAGAGTAAAACATGGCAAAATATCTTAAAAAGCCATTGTAGTGTAAGAAAAATGTTTCTGAACATCACAGAGAAGCTATGTAAAAATTTACCTTCTTGATATCACTGGCAAGAGACGCCATCTCAAACTCCACAAGTTTGTACGGATCGACTGTCACGGATTTCGCAGCTCTGACCGCGTCTTCATGCGATGACGAATACAATCTCTCCTGTCCCGCGTTCTCTGAGCCCACAGAACACAGCGGGAAACCACTCGTCTTGCCACCGGACAGGAACGTTGAAAGACTGCTGGCTGGCTGGTGAAGTGACACACGGCAATGGACATGGTTGTGACGAGTGCAACACCGGCGTAAATGATGGTGACCTATATTTGTCTGAATCTGAAATGAAAAAGAATCGGAGGCTTTAGGCAAAGACTACAGTCTCATCACTGCATATGTACAGGAAGAAAACCAGGAAAAAAAAAACAACAAGTAATGGACACGATTTTACATATAAAAGGCAATGGTCAACATAAAATGAGAGATTTGAAAAAATGTGGAAGTCGTGGACTGATAACAGTCAATCGTTGGACTTTGCAGTATAGATCTGTTTATGATACAACCCCCCCTACCCCCCCAAGTTTCTAGTCGCAACAAAATCACCATACGAAAAACCTCCACTTTTCCTCACTGCAGCTGACTATGCTGTTTTCCTGAGCACGGTAAAACTCACTTTTTGGACATTTTCCTCATTCTCGCAATGCACGTCAACTGTATTTTTCTGACCTCTTAAAAAGTGAACATACTCTGCTGAGAGAAAAGTACATTTAAAGGTGATGTTTTTTTCATAGAGATTTCAAAGAGTAAATACTTAGTGACATTTGAGACTACGATTTCAGGTTGAGTGACGAGTGTTATTCATCAAAGTTTTACTGTACCGGTACCGTAGATTTGTAGATTTCTTTAAAAAATTTTAACCTACATATGGGGACAATTTCTTCTTCTTTTTTTTTAAAGGATTCCAGATTCTTTTTCTAGGATCTCAGTTTTTAATTCATAAATCAATTTAGTCACTTGCTTTCTCACACTCACGCTAGATCTAGATATCTAGATCTAGATTCTAGAATCTAGATCTATACAATATAATACAGTCAGCTGAGCAAGTTTTTTATCGGCCCACTTTTTTCCTTCCTCACTTAAATTGACCTTTGACTCTCCCTGGGGTGTAAAAATGCTGCTATAACTGTCCTAAGACAAATAGGTAATTTAAGTCAATAAGATCACAGGACCTAAACCGACCCATTCTCGTACACGCACGTCGTGCTTTGAATTGTCCTCCACGCCAAAACGACTCTAGTTGCACACGTAGGCAAAGCCTTCTAAAGCCGAGCGGAGACTGGACATATGATACTCATTGCCATTGGGACTGCTATGATGATGGCTCTGAGTTGGAGCACGAAGTTTCACAGAATACTATCAACAAGTAAAATTAGGATTCGATCTGTAAAGCTGTCTCTTACCAGCCAACGTTTCGACCCTTGTTGAAATTAAAGACAATTATTTCTAAAACCAAAAGTAAAAGTTACAAAGTAAAAGCCGGGTGTTTTGAATCACAAGTCACAAGTGCAAGGTCGTTGACAGGCATGATGAAGGTGAGGGGAGGACAAATTACCTGTCTGGCTTGCACTGTAGGACAACATCCTACAGAAAAACTATTCCTTCGAAAAGGAGCAGATGTCACGTTACTCCTACAAGCATATCCAAGGAGGAAAACATTCTTTAGTTCACGAGCAAAAGCAGTTTCTAACAACGCTCGTGTTGACATACAGGTAGCAGCCATGTTTCGTAGTTTCGTTTCGCAACACTAGTCTACTTCCGATTTTATGAAAGGGATGGATCCGCTTGTTTTCAGCTTATTTTGGCCTATTTTTCTGAATCGAGAATTTCTAAAGTTTGTTAGGCCTACATGTGTGAAATTTGACACTTTCCGCTGTGTTATTCGTCACAGCTGTCACTTGTTTTTTAATTTCCTCAGGGTTGTTTTCCTTGCCACTGTAAACTTAGTCCTCGCTTCTCTACAAATGAAATTATGACAAACAGCAGGTGACTGTCGACAAGCGACTCTGTAAATGAAACTCTTGACTCCTCTTGCATCACGTTTTCGATTCGTGTAAATAAATGTTCGCAACAAAATCCTGATTGATTACATGGTCGAGATAGATCAATTCCTATATATATTTATTATATATAATATACGTGTGTACACAC
>NW_004798257.1:84919-88159 GCF_000002075.1 Aplysia californica | reverse complement strand
AGAGGGTCTGCTGGGGTAATAATAGTTGTAAAGCGCATAGAGCAAGCTCTTGAGCATGGATATGCGCTATATAAATAAATAACTATTATTGATGTTGTGCGCACGTTCGTCCGCACATGTTCTTCGTGTGTCCTCAAGTACCTATTCTGTTGGTGTATTCACAGGTACCTGTGTCAAGCGTGACTTTGTATTGTTATTGAAATAAAAGACATAATAAATTCGAAACAAAGACTATAGAATATATTTTATACACACACATACACACACACACACACACACACACACACACACACACACACACACACACACACACACACACACACACATGTGTGTATACATGTATGTATACTACGGTGTCAGTCCGAAGTGGGCAAGCAGAGATCAGTTGTCTGTCCAAATCAAGCTCTTTGGTCCAAACAGGTTTCGTCCTCCAAACTCGTGGAATCACTTCACGGCTCTCACACACGTACGCCAACATCGATCTTATAACATTATAATGATAATCACGTATTTATTTCGTCTTTTCGTTGATTTCGTTGGGGAAGAACGACCTTTATTTAACAAAACGCTCCCCAACTACATGTATTATGCAAGGAACTTATCCTGGGATTATTATAGACAAACGACTCAAAGGCCTACGTTTTAGTGAAAGTTTAGCGGCATCTGCAACACAATTAAGTTATATAAGAACCGAAGGTTAGAGGTTTTACAAGAAAGTTACATACACAGAAAAGAAAGAGGAGAGATAATAGTGGAAGAAAGATAAGGGTAGACCCTAAAAAATTGCAACAAAAATGAAACGTATATGGCTCCACTGATAAAATTGCGTGTATAAGGACGATATGCGCAGTTAAGAAAGAAGGAGCAAATCAGACCAGAACACATGCCAAACACCCACGAACATAATATAACAATATTGTTATTACTTGCACCTGTTAATGACGTAGGATATAATATTCAAAGACATGTAATAGGCTTACGTTTTCGTTCACTTTTATCATATGTGAGACAGCGTGGTGGAATCAGGCTCTCGTCAATTCTTTGGCATATAGAGTTATTGGTATCACCTTAAAGCTTGTTCACTTGTCTTTATTTGGATTAAAAAAATTTATTTTATCTTGAATACAAGTTGAGATATTTTGGAATGAAGGAAGTGGGGGTCATCTGTTTTCAGGGGTAAAATTAGTGAGTAAATGGCCGCCAAAGATTAGTTATTTCCTTAGCTTAAGGGTCCGTGGTAAGTGAAAATTTACAATTTTTGTGCATTTAATCAACGTTTTTCAGAAAAATCCTCACAGAAACGAGTTCTTTAATGGGCATGAAAGGTGTTGAGCTGAAAAACAAAAATTTCATAAAAATTCACAACCCTGCGGAAAAATGCAAGTTTCTTCACTTTGATTATTTTGACGAGAGCCTGATTCCACCACGCTGCCTCACACATGCTATGATCATTACAACAGAACCGTAATGAGGCTAGAATCTATACAGTTGTGCGACTAATAGGACCTTTTTTCTGGTTTTAAAAATAATTTTTGGGCCATCCTTATCGTGCTGTAAGAACATCAGCTGATATAACCAGTCAGCCACCCCCCCCCCCCCCCCCCAACCGTTCTCACATCGCCAAATTTAGACAATGCTTGTCCCGGATAAAAGGTAGTGTCTACGTTCTCTAACGTCGTTCTCTAACGTTAGAGAACGTATACAAGTTGTCTACATTCTCTAATGTTAATAGAGAACCTAAAAATGGCTCGTTCGCTCTATCTAACATGAAAACGAGTCGACATTGCTGCTTCCACGATGCTTCCACTTTATTTTCGCAAGCTATTCAGTTTACTTTCGCGAAATTACACCCTTTACACCCTCCTCCTCCCACGACAGTCCCCCACCATCCACCCTTGACCATCAATAATTTATTTATAGAGGCACCAGCCATCCATGTCCAGGTGCTGTTTTAGCCTTATCTATCCTTGAGCCTCGCAAATTTCCTGTCTCATTATCTCAATCCCTCCCTCTCTTTTCAACATCTCTCTCTCTCTCTCTCTCTCTCTCTCTCTCTCTCTCTCTCTCTCTCTCTCCTCCCTCCTTTCCAATCCAAGCCCTCCGACATAATCTTCCTCCCCTCCTCTTCTCCCAATCTCAGCTCTACCCCCTACCTCAGCCTCCTCCACTTTGTGCCCCCTGTTGGTCCGACTCACCCCCTCTCCACCACAGTGCCGTGGTCAGTGGTCTGTCCCCTCTCTGTCCGCCGACACCCAGTGTCCTCTCCCTTCTCTCCGTCCGGTACCCACAGGGAGGGGGTAGAGAGAGGTGGTTTTCCCGTGGACAGTCCCCCACCATCCATCCCCCGCCCAACTCCCTACTCATGTCTTCATCAACGCCTTTCACCCCTGTCAGGGTATAAGCCACATACAAGCTCCTTCCATTTATCTCTGTTCTGAGCCATCCTTCCAAGCTCGTTCCAAGTGAGCTTCATTTCTCTCATGTCCCTTCCCACGCATCTCTTCCACGTTTCCCGTGGCCTACCCCTGCCTCGTGCTCCCTGTGGGTTCCACTGCAGTGACTGTCTTGTGATGTTTCCGCTGAGCTTTCTTAATCCATCGCCACTTTCTTAGTCCTATTTCTACTTCTATATACTTTTGTCCTGTCCTTTCCCACAGCTCTTCATTTCTTATTCTATCAATGGTCTGTCCCCTCTCTGTCCGCCGACACCCAGTGTCCTCTCCCTTCTCTCCGTCCGGTCCCCACAGGCAGGGGGTAGAGAGAGGTGGTTTTCCCGTGGACAGTCCTTCACCATCCATCCTCCGCCCAACTCCCTGATTATGTACACAATTATCACCATTGTGCTATGGGTTGTCCAGTTTGCCGCCATCATGTCTTATCACCAGAGATTAATTATGACTGACCACTGTCGGCGACAAATATTTCGCCATTTGTTAATACTTGACAACCTCAAAGTTTCTATGAAAAGATCTGGTCTCATATCCACCTATTGATATAATTTTTCCACTTTTATTAGAATTCTATAAATTTGTTGAAAAGGAGAGAATTATTATAGCTTTTGCTTACTACCCCATGTTATATTCAATAAATTTGTTGAAAGGGAGATAATTATTATAGCTTTGCTTACTTCCTTTTGTGATAGAATTGTTTACGTTGACGGGAAAAATGACAGAGATTCGGAGGTTATTTAGGAATAGAAAAAGTGTAATATTTATTACATTTGTTCAAGACCCCCCCCCC
>NW_004798257.1:83810-84802 GCF_000002075.1 Aplysia californica | reverse complement strand
ATGTTCTTATGCACAGTAGAATTGTAAATGGGCTGATTCAACAATGTCATGCTCATAACTGTGCCTGAACTGCAACAGGGAAATACTGCTTCTCTCTGATAACTGAGTTTCTAATTTTGTATCTTTTTACAAACAGTTTAATCAAGATATTCTTTTTACTGGATGGTGTTAGGCATAGCGTTTGCCCCACAAATTCCGCTCTTTACACGCATTATTATGTGCGCTGGATTTTTCGTTGCGACTTTAAAAAAAAAAAAAAAATATTATAAGGTTTTCTTGCCGGGGTGGGGCGACCATCCCCGACCCGGCGGGTCCCAGGTGGCGGATAGGGAACGGCCACTGTAATGGAGGTTAGCCGTGAATATGTTGAATAAGCAGCCCCGGACCAACTGGCGATGCTCTTACCAGGACGGGGTGAGGTGGTAAGTGGCACTACCACGTCATTAAATGCCCTAGGAGTCCTCTGACGGGAGCATCATGCGGAAAAGGACCGCATTAAGTCCTGGCTACGGGTGGGATCCGGTAACAATTTCTCCCTCTGCTCCCAGGGTAGGTCCTTGGACCTGGAGCTGGAGTGCTGAAATCGGAGGTATTGGGCCGCAAGGCGCACTCTAGAGAACCACAATACCACGTAATACTGCAATATATGACCAAAAGGATGGAACGAACAACATCTATGGTGGCCCTGCAGAGGAGATGGGAATGCAAGGCCCTCATGCGGTACACCAGGGCCACAGCTGTGGAGGATCATATACTGCACACGAGAACAGCGAGAACAAACACCGCAGGACTCAAAAGATTCAACTTCATCAAAGAGGGCAGAAAAATCCAAAGATCCGTACAGGACCATCTACCAGCCACAGTGAACGTGCTGAACCATACCCCAGAGGCACCATCATGGGAAAAGAAAAACACAAACATATCTATACACACGTCCATTCCTATGTTCACCACAAAAGATGACCACAGCGATCTGAGCAAGACGTCCCTCA
>NW_004798257.1:81715-83103 GCF_000002075.1 Aplysia californica | reverse complement strand
ACACACAGGGCCCTGAGACAAGAAACGTGGCCAACCCCACTGACGCTACGGGAGAAGCTATGCGGGCCGCCAGATGAACTGACTAGGACGGCCCAATTTATGACAGATACCGGACTTCAAGTGTGATGCGATCGAGAAGAAGAAAGGTTTTCTTGATTTTTTTGGAGAGGGGGTAGAGCGAGGATGATTAGAAGAACGATGGATTTACTGTTGGAGGTCAATAACCACAGAGGGTCGGGATCAGCAGTGTCTTCTTGCGCTCCATCGACTGTTTGTTCTTAGTGAAGTTTAGTTTTAGTAAGGTTTTACACGGCGCTCACAACTGCAAAAGGTCGTATTATGAGCGCCAAGGGGTGGATGTCAACAGAGAAGTCCAAATGGGGAATCAGGCTTATTCGATGGCGTCGACGGTCTAGTGGTTAGGCTACTGGACTCGTAATCGTGAGATTGCTGGTTCACGGGTTCGAGCCTCAGCTCGGTCCGACGTTGTGTCCTTGGGAAAGGCACTTTACACGAATTTCCACGCTTGGTTCGGTCCTTTCGGAGATGGACGTTAGCCTAAACTCGGAGGTCCTGACTCTTAAATAACATAATAGTTTTGACTTGGGCGTTAAACCTGCACGAGATACGAGGAGATATCCTAACTGGGGGCTACACCCACACGTGACTTTCACTCGGTTCTTCCAGGTCTTCATTATTGCAGCAATTATAATATACTTGACAATTTTCCTCTGAGCTGACGTCACTTTGTCACAGCACCGTTAGACCGGCTCACTCAGAAGACCTGAGTTCAAATCCCGATGATTTTAAAAAATCGAGTGTCTTCGTCTGTTTGCTGGCCCGTTTTATTCCTCTGCACCCCACTACCAACAACAACAGCAGCAGCAGCAGCAAAAATAACAGAAAGCAACAACAACAACAACAACAACAAAAACAACAAAGACAATAATGATAACAACAACAACAACAACAACAACAGCAGCATAAAAAATAACAAAAAGCAACAACAACAACAACTACAACAATAATAATTATAAAATGAAATGAATGCACACTGATCCTCCAATCTTCTCAGTTTCAGCTCAATATGTACTTTTTCTTCTTTTTCTTCTTACAACAGACTTCATTTTTGGACAACACACACATAGATAGCGGCGCCTCTGGACCCGGGAAGTGTGGAAAACCTGGCACCCAGCACTGACCTCCTCCTCGCCTGTCACTGGCCATTTCAAACTGGGGAATAAAAAAAAAAAAAGGGAAAATGGGTTAATTGTCCTTCTTAAACTGGGAATAGGAAAATGGGGAAATGGGTTAACTGACTATCTCTAACTGGGGAACAGGAAAAATGGGTTAACATGAAGTTCATCTGTGTTTATGTGTGAGTGGGG
>NW_004798257.1:78484-81615 GCF_000002075.1 Aplysia californica | reverse complement strand
GAAGGGAAAAGAGGGGGGGGGGCGGAGAAAAGGGGTTATTTAAGATATAAATAAGGTTTTGGTTGTGAACGATTCTGAATATTTATTAAAGCCCCCACTACATATCCTAGAAAGTTAAAGACTTGATGGGTATCATCGACTGTGCCTCTCAACTGGCGAAAAGTTCGTGGTCTGAATCTGAGAGGGCCAGTACGTTCCCTTACGGCACTTTTAGATCAGAAGTTCATCAAGTTCCTCTCAACCCGATACATTCAAGTGGAATCTGAGAGGTCTCCCTTCCAGAAGGAAATGTTTATGGTCCAGTAGTAGGGCGTATATTGTCTTATAGGGTCCAACACACAAAGTCCACCAGAAAAGCCATTCATACGAGCGTGTACTTGGAGCTGTAAAATAGGAGATCGACGCCATACATTATGAATACGGGGAAGTAGCTCTCAAATTTATCGACATTTTTCCTTTTATTTTTATTATTTCCCTTAGATCTTCTGTGTCTAAGACAAAACCTATAAATTAAGCTATTTTTTGTGTTTCTCAAGGTCGTTCCGACAAAGAAGAACAATTACACATATCAACAACAACAACGTCAAAAAACAACAACAACAACAACAACAACAACAACAACAACAACAACAACAGCAACAACACCCCCACCATCACCACCACCAACAGCAACAAACAAGCGAAAACCTCACATTCGTTCCGACAAATAATAATAATAATAATAATAATAATAATAATAATAATAATAATAATAATAATAATAATAATAAATGACATTTACATAGCGTCCAATCCCGATTAAAGTACACAGGCTCTGAGCGTTTTAAAATACAGTACAACGTACATCAGTAACATAAAACGTTGTGTGTTGTGACGAAAAGAAAATCACTTCAGATAATAATATTCATCTTATTAATTTAAAAACAGAAGCGACTTCCGCTAACATTTGAATGAATCAAAAGATTTGATCTCTCTTACAAAGAAGAACAATCTATAATTATGTAGATGTAGATGTATTCATCCCCACCTGTTCCTCCCCTCGGTCCTGGAATGTCGTTAGTACTGGTCCTTGACACAGCGTCCACTTTTCTTGTGACAACGTAGTCCCTCCTTGCACTTCCTCGCCAACGTCGGCATCTCTTTGAACGGCGACACGCATCTGTCTTCTTCGTCTGTCGGGGGAAAGAAAGAAAATAAGCAAACATTTTAAAATTAACAAACCCCCGAACAAACAACACAGAACAAAGCAAAACACCTTCCCAAACAACAACAACAACAGCAACAACAACAACAACAACAACAACAACAGCAACAACAACAACAACAACAACAACAACAACAACAACAACAATAGCAACATCAACAACAGCAACAACAACAACAACAACAGCAGCAGCAACAACAGCAACAACAACAACAACAACAACAACAACAACAACAACAACAACAGCAACAACAACAACAAAACCCAAACAAACCAACCAACCGGCTCCCCCAAAACAAAACAAGAGCAGAGTAAGCCTGATTCCATGTAAGGACTTCTCTGTTGACATCCACCCCTTGGCGCTCATACATGACCTTATACAGTTGCGAGTGCCGTAAAAACTCTACCTAAAAATATATTCAAAAATAAAATAAAATAAGAACCGGGAATGGAACTCACACCTCCGGGTACGTGACCCACGATCAAGACTCACCCAGCAGACACATGGGGCAGCAGACGCCCATCGTCCAGTCCTTGCAGCGCATCTGGGCCACGGTGAGACACTTGACGCCAATACAGAACGTCTTGTCCTTAGGCTCAAGGTCCACTTCGGCCAGTGCAATGGATACCAGACTCAGCGACAGCAGCGCCGCTAGAAAAGTCACCGAGATCGCCCGCTGCATGTTGGCTGGAGGGTGAGTGAGCGCGAGCACGTGTGAGCAGGGAGCTTGGTTACTCGCTGAGTAATGTATGTGTCTGTGGGCAGAGAGGGCAGGGCTTTGGTATGGGGAAAAAATTATATCAACAACAACAACAACAACAACAACAACAACAACAACAACAACAACAACAACAAAAACAAAAACAACCATAGCTGCAGCAGCAGCAGCAGCCGTAACAACAACAACAACAACAACAACAACAACAACAACAACAACAACAACAAAACAACAACAACAACAACAGCAGCAGCAGCAACAACAACAGCAGCAGCAGCAACAACAACAACAACAGAACGAACTGTTAAAGTAAATTCTGACCTCCCTTTCTTAAACTAAAATGTGTCATGACGTGGTGGAATCAGGCGTTCGTCAATTTTTGGGCATATAGGGAGTTATTGGTAACCCATCATCTTAAAGCCTGTTTATTTGCCTTTCTTTTCGTGGAAAAATATCTATGTTGAATAGAAGTCGAAATATTTGCGATTGAAGGAGGCCAGGTTCGCCTGGTCTGAGAGGTAAAATCAGCGGGAAAATGGCCGCCAAAGTTTGGTAACTTCCATAGCCTGAGAGTCCTGGAAAATTGAAAGTTGTCATTTTGTGTGTGCCTTTTTAATCAATGTTTTTCAGTAAAATCCACACAAACATGTGTTTTAAATGAACATAATAATAATAATAATAATAATAATAATAATAATAATAATAATAATAATAATAATAATAATAATAATAATAATAATGATAATAATAATAATAATAATAATAATAATAATAATAATAATAATAATAATAATAAATAGCATTTGTATAGCGCATATCCCCGCTCAACTGCAGGCTCTATGCGCTTTACACTTTATTATTGCCCCAGCAAACCACAGAATACTCCGAAACATTCTCAGCTTCCCGGGAAGCATACAGTGCAAGCAGCTGATTAAGCGCTCGAACACTAACAAACTGACAAGATCTTTCGCTGTCTATAGCCGGGTACCCATTCCCACCTGGGTGAAGTGAGGAAAACTCGTGCAAAGTGCCTTTCCCAAGGACACAACGTCGGGCCCCTGACGGGATTCGAACCCACGACCTTACGGTTGCGAGTCTGAGAGACTAACCACTAGGCCACCGACACCGACATAAAAGGTGTTGAGCCAAAAGAAAACAAACCAAAAACACCCCCCCAACCCCCCCCCCCCCCCCACACAAAAAAAGCC
>NW_004798257.1:73904-78384 GCF_000002075.1 Aplysia californica | reverse complement strand
AAAAACCCCCAACAGAAAACAAAACAAAGAGAACAGATTAGAACAAAATTGCCCTTCGGCAAAAAGAAATTTGTGAGGCAGCGTGGTGAAATCAGGCTTTCGTCAAAATAATCAAAGTGAAGAAACTTGCATTTTTTCGGAGGTTTGTGAATTTTTTTCAAATTTTTGTTTTTTGGCTCAACACCTTTCTTGCCCATTAAAGAACTAATTTCTGTGTGGATTTTTCTGAAAAACGTTGAGTAAAGGCACAAAAAAATAGAAATTTTCAGTTACCACGGACTCTTATGCTAAGGAAATAACTAATCTTTGGTGGCCATTTTCTCACTAATTTTAACTCTGAAAACAAGTGCCCCCACCTCCTTCTTTCGAAAATATCTCGACTTGTATTCAAGATAAATGGATATTTTTTTCACCCAAATAAAGACAAGTGAACAAGCTTTAGGATGATACCAATAACTCTACAGGCCCAAAAATTGACGAGAGCCTGATTCCACTACGCTGCCTCACATTTAAAAGAAAACGCCTCTATTTCTTTGATTTCATAATTTTGACGAGCCCCGGATTTCTCAAAGACGCCTCGCATAAATAAATCTAAAGTGTCTTCTTTCCCGCACGCCGTCATAGGGACCGGAAGTGAGTGGCCCCGCATACCCCGGGGACCCTGGACGTACGTGGGGCGTCAGTCAGGTAAGTTCGGAATGGAGGTCTCAAGGTTACGTTAGCCTCAAGAAGAAGAAAGAGGATCACTACTGAACAGAACCAAAGCACAACTTTCCATCGCTAATGTAGCAACTGAATACATCGCGGAGACCGACGTCCGCAGCAGCAGAAACAACAACAACAACAACAGCAGCAGCAGCAACAACAACAACAACAACAACAACAACAACAACAGCAAAAACAAAACCAACAAAAAAGAAAAAAAACACCCTACCAAACCCCTACAATTAAAAACAAACAAACATAAAAGAGTAACACAAAAATAATTGAAGAAGCAGCAGAAAAAGAAATTAAATTAAAAAGCAACAGCAATAAAATTGTAACAGCAATGACTGCAGCAGCAGCAACTACAGCAGCATCAGCATCAGCATCAGCATCAGCAACAGCAACAGCAACAACAACAGCAGCAATAAGTCACAACAACAGCAACAATAAGTTACCACAACAGCAAAAAAGCTTCAGCAAAAACCAACAGCAACAGTCACCTCGTAGTCTCCAGTCAAGTCCAGTTCCTCGCCAAAAAGCCACACACACAAACTCCCAACTATCTAGACTATTAGCAACGAGAGGGGAGAAAATAATGCTCCTTGCTGCAGTCCAAAAATCCGCGGGCGGATAAATCGTCCGCTATCCACAAAGTCTCCAATTACACAGAGACCAAGTGAAGCCTAATAATGTGTGAGAAATAATAATTACAAATATACATAAATTATTGAACTGGGGTAAAAGTCATTCGGTCTACGTATGGTGTTCTTTATCACTGATCAGGGCAACGAAAGTTGAACCGCACAGAAACAATACCGCGACTAAAAGCCTCCTCTATTCCTGTGTAAATAGACCTAATGAACAGCTAAAGGAAATAGTCTTTTCTTTTGAACAGCTATAGAAACAAGGGGGGAAAATCGAACAGATTTCGTTTCACCAAGCAGCTGCTGAGAATATTACTGCTGGTGGAAATGTTGCTGTAGTTTATGTGGCTGATGCTGCTTCTGTTATTTATTTTTTTAACGTGATCTAAGTGCTGACGTCCCAGTATGCAACATCAAATGTAAGAACTGAAGAATAAAACATTTCAACATCTTTAGATTTAGATACATTTGTTTCACAATTTCACCAGATGTAGGCTATATAGTGTGATGTAGAGATAAAATCAGAGGATTGAAGGGTCTAAAGACCTTTCAACAAGATGAAACGCGTTATTTCAGACAGAAAAGATGAAATCCGTAATCTCAAACAGAAACATGATAGTGAACACAAAAATAAGTGCCCTGAAAGCGTAGGTGTGGTCAGTCCTTTGATTTAGGTGTGAGAGTTGGACTCTAAACAAGGATTCAGAAACTCAGAATACAGACAGAAACTTTCTCCCTGTACCGTCAGGTACATAAGGCGGAGAGCAGTCGACGCCACACTTGTCTGTCCCTGGCCACGTCCTCCAATTTCGGCAAATCCAGACCCTGGGTGATTGTCTCATCCCTTATTGCGCCTCTATAGCTCCCAGTTGGTCTTCTTTGTTTTCTTTTTCCAGATGGTCTTGAATACCATGTCTAATAGGGCAATCTTGTCTTCGGCATTCTTAGAACATGTCCTAAATATTAGAGCTGGGCGGCAAGGTTCCCGATTATTGAAAGCTAGGAATCGTGGGAATCGACTCCGAACCCAATTACTTACTTTCTAATGATGTGATTTCTTCCGGTCGTTACCTGTTTGGCTCCGAACATCTTCAGGGTTTAGGATAACCTTGATTTCGGAACACTACGAAGCATCAACTTTAAAAAGAAAAGAAGATTTTTAGAGATTTTAGTAACTTGTAACCGTTGGTTTACGTAAAAAGGAGTCGGAACTTTTCTTCTGTAGCGTTAATCCTGGGAATCGGTTCCGGAATCGACCCTTCGCCAGCTCTAAAAATATCTCCATCTTCTCCCCTTTTTATGGTTGTGTTGATAGGATATTTTCAATTCCAGCTCCTTCCAACACTTCTTTTTTTGAAAAGAAAAAAATAGAGAAAAGCTCCAAATGGCAAGTTGTGAAAGGTCTAAGATCAGAACCATGAAAAAGAAAAACCGAGATTCTCTGGCCACACACGTGGATAAAATGGACTGGATAAACGACTTCTGTGAGGAGAGATAGAAGGATGATACAACAGAGGAAGACAGACAGAAAATATTAAGTATTCAGATGACCTGAGCAACATTGCAACATATAACACTATGAAATAAAAACCCCGAGCTGATGAGGGAGACAGACAGGAAGGATTAGGGTACCACCATCGTCAAAGTCTGCTCCAGACCTGACTCCTGAAGAAGAAGAAGAAATGATCAAACTGGTACAACCACTACAGCTTGTTCACTTTCGTCTATCCGCGTTAAAAAAAAACCCCATCTAGCTCTGTTATCAATTTACCCATCCCTCATGAAACTTTGCATGACACTTCTGCTGGCCAGTGACCAAACAAAAATTATATCTTTAAAACATCTTGATCCAGTACTAATTGTTTTTCCTTCTCTATGACCCTCAATAGGTTAACATCAAATAAATCGTGTTGGAAACGTCGCAGTGTCCTTTGTGGAAGGGCTTTACGATTCTGTTGGTCATCCAACTTTTTTAGACTCGTATGCAAAGATACGAGATGACTATAAAAACGATTTGATTCTATCTTGTTTTAACCGCGGTACAACGAACGTGAACAAGCTATAATAGCTGAGGTCAGCAGGGATATTTATGCAAATCTTCTGCCACCTGTTTACGGAAAATATAAAGATTGGAGTCTTCGACAACCTATGTGCTGAAACGTCTACTGAAATAAATCAAAACTGATATCACGATTATGTTTTTTATTTTTTTTAAAATTGATCTTGTTATTTCTTTTCAGCCATTGTTCTTTTTTTCAACACTTCGTATTTTCAACAATACTTTTCCAAGTCTCGAGAAATAAATATCAGATTTTCATTGACTGACTTTTTTCCTGCTTCAGGATCCGGGTAAGCGTGAAAAGATTTACATGAACAAAACTTGTCATTCTTTGTCTGGACTGCCGTGGGCCAGACGATTTACATTAATTTAGATCTTTATCTTTTCTTGTGTGCACACTGACATTATGTTCACACTTGCACAGGGGTTGAGCGCGCACACGTGCATGCATAATGTGTAAGATCGGACAGATCGAATGCTCAAACCAACATGAGCTTCACGTTACTGCCGCAAGCTCGAGCATTACATGACGTGTGTATCTCTTTGGCTCAACTTTGGTTTTGTTTTGTTTTAGTAAGGTTTTACGGCGCTCACAACTGCATAAGGTCATATGAGTGCCAAGGGGCAGATGTCAGCAGAGAAGTCCAAACGGGGAATTAGGCTTACTCTGCTCACCTCTCTAATCTCAACAGCACAAAGTATGCTCCGACTTTCAAGACACCCCAGAAATAGCAATTCACAAGAGTGTGACAAACATTAAAAAAGAAGTAATCATATTAATAATAAATAATAACTAGCATTTGTATAGCGCCTATCCCCACTAGAAAGCCAGCTCTATGCGCTTTACATTATATCATTACCCCAGCAGACCATAGAACTCACATAAACATTCTCAGCTTCCCGGGAAGCATACAATGCAAGCAGCTGGTTAAGCGCTCAAACACTAACAAACTGACAAGATCTTTCACTGTCTATAGCTGGGTAATTTATCTTAGTGATGACTCTTGTGTATTAAAATTTGTTGTTGCTTTGTTTGGTTTATTTTTTAACAGCAGAATCTTAACTGAACCGG
>NW_004798257.1:69401-72514 GCF_000002075.1 Aplysia californica | reverse complement strand
GGGGGTGGGGGCAGTAATTTATAAATTTTCGGTACATATGGGACTTTGTATCTTTGTATGGGACTCCTGTACACCAGCGACCTAAGAACATTATTTTAAAAAACAAATCTTGGTCCAATACCAAAAAAAGGTTTCCCTTTTTGGGCAAGATATCAAACACCGCTCTAAGGTGAGTACACTCGGTCGCTACAATAAATGAATAAAACATTTTTGAGACAGCGACACCACTCTGCCCCCCGCTCCCCCTTCCCTCCCACATGCATATTTCAACTTAAGTGTATGTCTCCTAATGCGCGACTCTACGTCGCGTCGCGCTCGGCAGTCGGTAGCGGTGAGTCACGATCTGTGCAGTGGCGTGGCTCTCCATGCGCAAATGGCGCCATGGCGCCACCCTTTGAAATGGAGAAAGGGTTTTCAAAAAAGGAAATACGATGTTCCAAAACTTAACAAAATATCACAATACTTTTTTCAAACCAATCTCTTATTCCTAAGTACTCCCGTCTTTAGTTAAGGTGTCTATAATTAGGCTAGTGAGAGGAAGGCGGGTAAGCCTCCCGTTGCCGGTCGCAAGGGTCTCCCCGCGTCTTTCGTTCCCTACGTCTGACGTCACCGAGGGCGCCGAACCCAGATCGGCGCTACCTGAACCAGTGTCTCTGCCTGAACCCATCTGGGTGTTCATTGTTTAGGTGTGACGTCTGGTCAGAATAATTCAAAATGATCTATAAACTATTTGGTTCAATCAGTTGAAAACAGGGTTTTCTTTCCAAGAATAGCAAAAACGTTTCTTTAATACCCCACCCAGACGTTTGACGGAAGACAAGAGAGATATCACCAAGAACATAACTCAGCTAAAATACTACAACAGGTACTCCCATCACACTAAGAGACTCTACTGTTGGGCCAAAGGGCTAAGATGGATTTGGCGCCTGTATGGTTGGGAGGGGATGGAGTGGTAGTTAGCCTGGACATGGCCACATGGCATGGTTGCGAACTCTAAAAATAGGTTTTATTGTCTGTTTCTAGAAACCAGAACTGCAAGGAATCAGGGAATGGGGTCATTATGTCAAGACGCCCTGAGGGCAATAGTGCATACGTGTTCTTGACTGTGAATGTGTGCTTTTCTGTTGATCAGTTGGAAGTTATTGTTTTGTGTATGATTACGATGTGATGAGATTATGCGCATCTTGAGCGCTGAGATCTCTCTCGATCTATAAAAGATTGTACCAGCACTTATCTATCTATTCTTCTCGCATGGAAGTAGGTGTCCCTATATCAGTATTAAAATTAAATAAACAGGCGTATATAGTAGGTCTACAGTTTATGGGCCATCAATAAGTAGGCAATACTATTCGTTGTGATAAATTTGTTCTTGGCGCCACCTTCTCTGAAAGTGACGCCACGCCCCTGGATCTGTGTATCCTTATTAAAATGCTACATCACACACGCACACACACACACACACACACACACACACACACACACACGGCGTGTCGACCAGCACTCCTTGGCTGGGTATTTTGACCAATGGTGTTGCTTTAAACCTGTCACACCCCCAGTCTGTCGCGCGCGATAAGTTCTCGAAAGCTACATGTACCGATCGCAGGAGACGGTCGCACGCGGCTAGACGTTGCGTCGCGTGTAAGGAGACAGGTTCTTTATAATCTTACTTGATTGATTTTGGAGCGACAAGGACTACACGCAACGCGACGTCGCGTCGCGCATAATACGGGGTGCCCACTACAGATGGGATCGACTCGGTCGCCTAAAAAACAAGCGTGTTTGTTTTCAGTTTCTGGCGACTGAGTCAGGCAATAGGCCCGATCCAGCCGTAGTGGGCACCCCGTATACGGAGACATACTCTAAGCTTGAAGATTTCCTCCCGAGACTGTCAATAGACATATCCCCGTGAGAACCAAAACGTACTCACGACACACACATATATTGGGCAGTGTTTCATAGACCCGTTCAAGTGTGGTTTGGTGATAATAGGTCAACGTTCTGGTGTCTAAGGAGTGATCTGTAAATCTAAATCCTTTTTTATTTTTGACTCGCTCTTGTCTAACAGAGAAAACGTACCGGAACTTTAGCTTGTGGCGACCTTTGGGCTGCTAGATTCTGTTGGTCGTCTGACCTTAGACTCGCATGCAAAGACCTGATATGGTTTTAAACAGAGCGATTATTGTTTGTTTTTATTTTGATTAGACCGTGGTCAGACAAGAGTGAATAAGTCATAATCCTTTAGTGATCAGCTCCCGTTCTGCTCCGTATTTCTTAGAAAATGCTTTAAAAACCCACACAACGCGCTCATATGACCTTGAGCAGTTGCTAGCGCCATAAAACACTTACCCAAAACAACAACAACAACAACAACAACAACAACAACAACAACAACAACAACAACAACAACAACAAACAAACAAACAAATAAAAAAAACCCACACACACAACGTGCTCATATGACCTTGTGCATTTACAAAAACAAACAAACAGAAAAAAAGCCCACCCATAATTCTCGCGGCTACCTCGCCTGATCATGACCAGCGAAGAGATCGTGTTTCCTCTCAGACAATGCTCTCAGACGATGCTCTCAGACAATGCTCTCAGACGATGCGCTCAGACGATGCTCCGGGAACGAAATCCAAAGCCATATATTTAATGTTGTGAACTTTGAAAAATATCTCCATTTTTTTTACAGGTTCCTAAACATGTATTTTCTCGATGAATTTTATCGAACCGCAGTAAAGTTGTCTTATTAATTATTTTTTTTCTAATCTCCGAAGTGACCTGTCTATTCCAGAGACTTGAGAAGCAAACCCTCTAAACCTCTAATGGAGTGACTTTTTGTTTTTATAGAAGTCACCTTATGCAGTCGTGAGCGCCGTAAAACACTTACCAAAGGACCAAAAAAAGCACAATTTATTGTTATGGGAAGAAATCTGAGAAGGTTTCCCCGGTGTTACATTTATTACATTTCTTCAAAGTTTCCGCGACGCAGGGCGGGTGGTAGACACGCTTATCGTTTGTTAGATTTCCAAGTTTATACTTACAACGAACAGAAACCCCAGGGGCAGTGCCACTGACTGTAGTGTCTTTAGGCCATTCCCAAAGGGGGG
>NW_004798257.1:64448-67799 GCF_000002075.1 Aplysia californica | reverse complement strand
GTGCGTGCGTGTGTGTGTGCGTGCGTGCGTGTGTGTGTGTGTGTGTGTGTGTGTGTTCATATCCCACTGATTTATTCGGGGACTGTTATTCCCGCGGCGTTAGCACAAGGCACGTATATTTGTGTCTTTTGTTGAGGGAATTTATCTTTCCGCTTTTTCTTTCTCTCTTTAGTATATTGAGATTGGCTTTCCTTGAAAAAATACCCTGAAAACAAACAAGCAAAAAAGAAAAAAACCCAAACAAAAACAAATAAACAACAAACAAAAAACGAAGCAAAAAAAACAACAAAAAAAACAAAACAACCCCAACAACACCCCCCCCCAAAAAAACAAACAACAAAAAACAAAACAACAACAACGACCAACTAAATCTAACAACAACCAAATCCCCCCTAACCGAAAAAAAATCCTCCTTTATTTTCCCCTTGCCCTCCTCCCCCCTCCCCTCCTCCCCCCGTTCAACACTAAAACTGAAAAAGGGGGAAAATGCACCTTAAAAAATACTAACTGAAAAGATACACAGATACATAAATGAATTTTTATAAAAAGGAAAACGGGAAAGAAGAAGAGGTGTTTGTTTTGTTTGTTTGAGTAAAGAGAAGCACATCGACAAATTAATGGTCATTTTGTGTTTGGAAAAAGTAAGACAGACAGAGAGACAGAGAGACAGACAGACAGACAGACAGGCAGACAGGGAGACAGACAGACAGACAACAGACAGACAACAGACAGAAACAACAGAGGGGAAAGTAAAGAAGTAGCACCCACTAGTGCTCGGCACCTTCCAACCACCCACAAGAAGAGGAAAACAGTGATAGATATTTCCAAAGAGTTAGTTTGTAAGAGTTTTTACGGCACTTGCAACACGATAAAGTCATAGAAGTGTCGAAATTCCAAAGTTTTAAAAGAAATGTATTATAATTTTTCTTTCATCTCCGTGGTCGAGTTTTAGAATCCACACAAAAGTCCCGATTAGATCAGATTTCGAGCACTGACTTTCGGGAGCAAATTAGAAATAACTATCCCCCCCCCCCCGGGCAGTGCTACTGACTGAAGTGTCTTTAGGCCATTCCCAAAGGGGGGGATATTATTAACATGTTTCTTATGCACAGTAGAATTGTAAATGGGCTGATTTATCAATGTCATGCTCATACTGTGCCGGAACAACATAGGGGGAACTACAGTACAACTGCTTTTTCTTTCCTCCTCCTTGCTATCGTCATTTTCCTCTACTCGTTTTGTATGTTTATCACTTTCTTGTGACCCTCTATTCCCGGGATGCCTTGCTAGTCGAAGCAGACTTTGTGCTGTTGAGGGTAGAGAGGTGAGCAGAGTAAGCCTGATTCCTCGTTTGGACTCCTCGTTGACATCCACCCTTTGGCGCTCATATGACCTCAGTTGCGAGCGCCGTAAAACCTTACTAAAACAAAAAACAAAAAAACCCCAAAGAAATTATTTACCCGCTGAAGTTGCGCACTTTGGTGTGCAAATGTATGCATGAGTGTAGCCGCACTACAAAAGCCCCACTTTCTGAGGCGCGGGGTGCCGGAATGTCATGGCGACTTGTTGACTGTTGGTGCGTTACACATTATTACACAAGCGATCTACGGGCTTGCCGGAGGGAGGTGCTGTGACTACTCGAGGAAAGTATACGAGTATCGCAAGTATTCGAGCATCGCAAGTATTCGAGTATCATAAGTATTCGAAAACCATGACTACTCTGTGCGTTCCGGCACCTGCGCTGTAGCGGTTGGCCTCTTCGCTGTCTGACCAAAACTGAGTCGATAGTGCCGTAAAACACCTACTCAAACAAACGAAATAATAATTTACAGACTTCAAAATAAGTTAAGGACCACTGGCAAACACTCTGAGTGGTCTTATTGGATCGATATGCGCGTGTGCGCGTTCTTGGACTGATCCAGTGGCTTGATGGCGCTGCCTCAGGCGGACAATGACAGGGTGTGACACTGCAAGCCTTCTGGCAACTTCTCGGGCTCCAACTCCATCCTGCAGCCATGCCATAGCTCTGGCACAATCAAAGTCTCTCAGCTTTTGTCTCGGTGGCATATTGATGCGATACTGGATTTTGCGCAAACGGCGGCTTATATTGCCACCAAAGTGAGCACAGTTCGAGACCCTACGTCCGTTTATGACGTGCACCAGAAATGTTAACTGAGGAATGTCCGTGGTGTTGCACACAAGTCGATAAAAACAGCAAATTTGGCTAAAAATCCCCAAAGATTTCCGTGCTGCACGTGGTGGTTTTGCCCCTTTAGGAAGCTTTTCCGTACACATTTTTAACCCATTAACAATTTCAGAGCAAAAAAAATTGAAACATTCCTTGCTGTCTTTTTTTTTCGGATAAAAAAAAAAATCAGGGTTATCTGTCAAAGGTGGTCCTTAACTTATGTTGAAGTCTGTACTATTCCCGAGTGGGCAGAATTTTAATATTTCTTTTAAATCGAGTATTTCGGTCCTTCTGCTGCGATGCTGTATCCCTCTCAGCCCGGGTTGGCCTTGAAAAGCAGGGTCGGAAGCTTGGTTCCTAAATCATCATCCTCATTGCCTTTCTCACCCTGCACCAGGGTATAGGCTACGGACAAACACATTCCCCCTTTCTCTATCCCGGGCTAGCCTCTTGATTTTATTCCATGTCTTACCACTTTTCTGTACATCAATTTCTGTGATTCTTCTCCAGGTTCCTCGCGGTCTTCCCCTTGATCTCTTACCCTGTGGGTTCCAATCCAAAACTTTCTTTGTTATGCAGCTGCCTGACTTCCTGAGAGTATGTCCAATCCATCGCCACCGCCTTCTTCCTTCCTCATCTCATACCTCATCTCTGACTGGGATCTGTCTTGTTTCTGATTCCTAACAGATCCAAATAAATCATGACGATGGGGGCGCAAAAGACATACATTAGAAATAAAAAAACAAAACAAAACAAACCTATCCACTCTGTAAAGTATTCGTTGGGTGTCTCATCTCTGCAAATAGTTCGGAAAGATTTAGACTTTTGTTATTTTCATCACTATTTCATTTAACAGTTAGGGTAGGGTTTTCGCATGTACAATGAACAATCTTGATAATTACTCCGTGTGGGCACTGTAACTGTAAGTGGTTACCTTCTATCTTGCTTCCCTTAAATTCGAATACTTTTCAAATAATCAAGACCTGCAACTCCCAATCTTTGCTCTCCTTGAGAATTGTGAGGCAGCGTGGTGGAATCAGGCTCTCGTCAATTTTTGGTCGTGTAGAGTTATTGGTATCATCTTAAAGCTTCTTCACTTGTCTTTATTTGGGTGAAAAAATATCCATTTATCTTGAATACAAGTCGAGATATTTGCGAAAGAA
>NW_004798257.1:61176-63551 GCF_000002075.1 Aplysia californica | reverse complement strand
AGTGCTACTGACTGAACTGTCTTTAGACAATTCCCAAAGGGGGGATATTAACATGTTCTTATGCACAGTAGAATTGGAAATGGGCTGATTTATCAATGTCATACTCATACTGTGCCGGAACAACATAGGGGGAACTGCTGCTTTTCCTTTCCTCATTCTTACTGTCCTCATTTTCACCTCTACCTGAGGCTAGAGAGGTGAGCAGAGTGAGTCTGATTCCCCGTTTGGACTTTTCTCTGTCGACATCCACCCCTTGGGGCTCATATTATTATGACTTAATGCAGTTGCGAGCGACTTTTTGTTTGTTTTAGTAGAGGTTTTATGGCGCTCGCAACTGCACAAAAATTGCATCAAAATCTACAGAGCTAAAAAAACAAACTAACAACTAAAATGGTCTGATGTAAAATGATATTTAAAAATGATACATACAACGTCCTTGACCTAAAAAAAAAGATTAAAACAAAAATAAATGGCAGGCTTTATATCGTCCTTGACATTCAGTGCCAGACCCGAGATATTCAGTGTCACCGCCTTCCTGTCTGTCTTCTGCAAATTACAGGTATGTTAAATGTGGTGGATTGAGCAAAACGCTAACAGTACAGCCGAAGATCGTGTTGCAAATGCCGTAAAACTCTTGCTAAAACTTAGTTAACTAAAAATGTAAAACTTTGTGAGCGGATAGATCTAGAGGAGTTGTACCGGCAGTAGTTAATGGTTCGTGAAGGACAATCAAGTTCGAAAGCCAAACAATAAATCTAGACACGAGGTGTGAAAAGACGAAAGAATTTGGTTACCATGATAAAAGATAAAAGCAGTGCCAATCCAATCGCTGTACGAAACGAAGTGATAAAACTTTCCAAACCCAGGGTCACGAGAACGAGCGCCATGGGGCTGGTGTCTGACCTACATTCCACATGCTTTGCCCTAACTTTTTTCGGGGGAACTTTTTGCACGGTAGCCTACGGCACATATTATAGTTTCAGGAAGAAATGGGAGGGTGCATAAAAAAGGAGGGGGGGAGTGGGGGGGAAAGGGTTGACGGTTGGTTGGTTGACGCCCTGTGCACCACTGGAAGGTTATTATTATTAAAGAGGCGTCGGTGGCCTAGTGCTTAGGCTATCGGACTCGTAATCGTGAGGCTGCGGGTTCGGGGGTTCGAGCCGCGTGTCCTTGGGAAATGTACTTTACACGAACTTTCCTCACTTCACCCAGGTGGGAACGGGTGGGTACCCGGTCATAGACAGCAAAAATCTTGTTAGTGTTTTAGCGCCTATAAATGGCAGCTTGCACTGTATGCTTCCCATGAAGTGATGTTGTTTCAGAATGCTCTCAGGTCTGCTGGGGTAATAGTATAGAGTGTGAAGTGAATAGAGCTTGCTGTTGAGCGGGGATGTGCGCTATACAAATGCTGTCTATTCATCATCATCATCATCATCAATGCGTTTCACCCCTGGCAGGGTATAGGCCACATACAAGCTCCTTCCATTTATCTCTGTCCTGGGCCATCCTTCCAAGCTCGTTCCAAGTGAGCTTCATCTCTCTCATGTCCCTTCCCACACATCTTCTCCATGTTTCCCGTGGCCTAACCCTGCCTCGTGTTTGTCTATTACTATTATTCTTTTAAAGAGGCGGGACCTCTGAGTTTAACGTCCATCTCTGAAAGGACTGGGTCACATAGGATATTTGTGCATAGTGCTTTTCTCAAGGACACATCGTTGGGCCGAGTTGAGGCTGGACTGAAACCCCTGAGCCCGCAATGTCGTGATTATGGCAATTTGTGTGTCTGGTGGCTAAATGCCTCACTAGACGGGTGACGTCATGTGGCGTGAGGGGTGTCGTGAGGGGTGTCGTGACGCGTGACGTGAAGTGTGACGTGAGGTGAGTCGTCAAGTGTGACGGTTGTAGGTGGGGAGATCGTGGGACACTCGTGCACTTCTCGCTGCTTTGTTACAGTTTGAGCAGATGTTTTTTGACGATCAAGGCACCCCGGAAATAGCAGTCAACAAGAGGGATACTGAGCAGATAGACCTTTGTTCTTCTAGGGTAGCAAACGATTGGAAATGTGCAGTTTTCGGACACTTTAAAATACATGCATTGTATCAACCTCAATATACGTAAAGAAAGATATTCGGTTTTGTGTTCTTGATCTGAGAGTTTAATATGTAATATATATGGGTGTTTGCTGCGCCTTTAAAGAGTTTAAATGATTCTGTGCGTGTTCGCAGCGCTCTTAATGAGTTAAAAAAAAATATGTGCGTGTTCGCTGCGCTCTTAAAGAGTTAAAAAAAAAATGTGCGTGTTCGCTCTTAAAGAGTAAAAAAAATATCAACAGCAGCGCTTTGCTTGATGACTCAGGAGTGGTGAATACTTGGGGG
>NW_004798257.1:57293-58407 GCF_000002075.1 Aplysia californica | reverse complement strand
GGTAGAGGGCGAAGAAAGAGAGAGAGGGATGACGGACAACAAAGGATTTGGTTTCGGAAGAGGAAGTGGAGATCCGAGGAATGACAAAGGAATGAAATCAACCACACCAAGCACATCCGCCAACAATAACAACAGGGGGGAAGAGTTACGCGTACGTCTATGAATGGACGGCAATTAAGTGTCAGCGTCTTCTGTCCACAGACATTTCTACGTTATACGACAGTTGGCCACCACGCAAGATATCAGGGCAATGAAAAAGCTGACTGTGTGTCACAGATGGTCAGTGACTTATTCTACACTGACGTTTGCGCACATCTATGGAACAACGCCAAACGAGTATATTACTGTCATCACCGTCTGTCCATAGACATTCATGAGGTGTGCTAACAGAATGAGTTACTTCTCGCAGTCCACAAATGGAGATGTCCGCCGAAAATAGACACCAAATTTGTAGATATTAAACTGAGTGGGCATATCTTCTAGTTAAACATGATGTTTTTGATCCTTTCATATTACAAATCGTGCAAATAAAACCTATAAATTTGACGTATATTTCTGTGTCCATAGGGCTAGGTTTCGAGAACTGACTTATTTTGACGGCACGCACCACATTTCTACATTCAACTGACCAATGACCATCAAGCAAAAGGGGAGAGTCGTGTATATCACAGGTTGTCAGTGACCACTTCGCTGACCTGTGCATACATCTATGAAACAACGCCAATAGAGTATTATATTTATCTTTCCACAGACATTTCTACATCCAACCGACCATTGACCACCACGCAAAATGGGAGAGTCGTCTTGATCACAGGTAGTCAGTGACTTCTACGCTGACGTATGCAGACATCTATGTAACAACGCCCATAGAATATTATATTTTTCTCTCCACAGACATTTCTACATCCAACCGACCGTTGACCATGGGTGAGCCGGCTATGACACAGGTAGTCAGTGACTTCTACGCCGACGTGTGCCGGAAATGTAACTTCAAGACCAGGGTGAATGACGAAAATCTGTCCCCAGCCATACAGGCCTTGGTGCAACAGCTCAGTGAGGAGACCATGAAGAGGTGAAGGCTGTGTATGTGTGTGTGTGTGTGTGTGTGTGTGTG
>NW_004798257.1:54716-57139 GCF_000002075.1 Aplysia californica | reverse complement strand
AGAGAGAGAGAGAGAGAGAGAGAACGTGTGCCTTGATAGTCGAAGCAGACGTTGTGCTGTTGAGGCTAGAGAAGTGAGCAGAGCAAGTCTAATTCCCAGTTTGGACTTCTCTGTTGACATCCACCCCTTGGCGTTCATATGACCTAATGCAGTTGCGAGTGCCGTAAAACCTCTACTAAAACAAAAAACGAAAACTGTCCCTAGGCACAAAAGAGGCGACGAGTGACAAACTGAGTTACTTCTCGCAATCCACAAATGGAGATCTTGGCCAAAAATCGACATTAGGGTCAAATTTGTAGATTTTCTATTGATACCATATGTGGGGCAGCGTGGTGGAATCAGGCTCTCGTCAATTTTTGGGCCTGTAGAGTTATTGGTATCATCTTAAAGCATGTTTAGTTGTCTTTATTTGGATGTAAAAAAATGTCCTTTTATCTTGAATACAAGTCGAGATATTTGCGAATGAAGGAGGTGGAGGTTACCTATTTTCAGAGGTAAGATTAGTGAGAAAATGGCCACAAAAGGAAAGTTATTTCCTTAACTTTAGAGTCCACGGTAACTGAAAATTTACATTCTTTGTGCCCTTAATCAACATTTTACAGAAAAACCCACGTAGAAACGAGTTCTTTAATGGGCATGAAAGGTGTTGAGCAAAAAAACCCAAAAATTTGATACAAATTCACAAACCTGCTGAAAAATGCAAGTTTCTTCACTTAGATTATTTTTGACGAGAGCCTGATTCCACTACGCTGCCTCACATATTCTTTTACTGTAACCTGCCTTTTATTATTTGTGAGACGTGCTGACAAAATGAGTTACTTCTAGCAATCCACAAATGGATCAACACTAGAGTCAAATTAGTAGATTTTCTACTCTTGCCATATTCTTTAAATATAACATGTCTTTTATTATTTCATACTTATAAATTGTAAAAACTTCACCTAAAAGCGTGACGTATCTACTTCCATAGGACTCGAATCTGAGATGTAACTCATTTTGTCAGCACTCTTCACATTTCATGCTCATAAATTGTAAAACTTTTCACATATAAACGTGAAGTATCTATTTCCTTAAGGCTTGAATCCGAGACGCGACTCATTTTGTTAGCAGGCTTCACCAATGTTTCTGTCTCTCCCTCCCCCCTCTCCACAGATACTACGGGTCAGGCTTCATCTTCCCAGAAAACCTCGAGGGAGCTCGTGTCCTTGACCTTGGCTGTGGTTCCGGAAGTCTGGTCTACCTGTTGTCCAAGTTGGTCGGGGTCAAAGGTTATGTGGTGGGCGTGGACATCTGTGAGGACCTGGTATGTGTGTCTGTTTGTCTGTTTGTCTGTCTGTATGTCTGTCCCTCTGTGTGTGTGTCTGTTTGTTTGTCTGTTTGTCCCTGTCTGTCTGTCTTTCCCTTCCGTCTATATCTGTGTATCTGGCTGTCTGCTTGCCTGTAAGTCAGTCTCTTATAATTTTCTCCCCCTCTCTTTCTCTCTAGGCTCTCAATTTCTCTCTCTAACTCTCTCTCTCTCTCTCTCTCTCTCTCTCTCTCTCTCTCTCTCTCTCTCTCTCTCTCTCTCTCTCTTTTTCTATTTGATTTGTAGTACTATGTGTTCAGTAACCTCACTGCAGTTGGTACGAATGAGTTTCTATATCTGTCTGTTCTTGCTTTTTTGGAACGGCAACGTTTACTGCGGGTTGATAATTGAAATTCCGTTGTCAGTGGGTGGCTATGGTCAATGGTCACATAGATTATTTCCGCCTTTACGTATGTTATACGAAGGACAATGCAATTGCATATATGTATATTTTAAAAGTTTCTCATACATGTATCTTCCTGTCATTTCAATCTGACAATGACATAATGATATGTGGGTGGTTGGAGGGCGCCACTGGTAGGTCCTACTTCTTTACTCCCCCCTCTGTTGTTTCTGTCTGTCTGTTTGTCTTACCTTTTCCCAGCACTAAATGACCGTTATTCTGTCGATGTGCTTCTCTTTACACTTTTTTTGTCCCTTGCCCATTTCTATGATATTGACGCCATCTGATTAGTAGAAGTATGTGCGTATGATAGTGTCCAATAATGTATTACGTATATAATTGTTATAACATATAACTGTTACATATAGATGTTTAAGATATTAATAAATTTATAGATGTTTGTGAAGGATCTGAGAGCAATGGTGATTTTAGAAATGACGGTGGTGGTGGTGATAAGTGGCTTCTCTTTACTCAAAGAAGCAAACAAAATACATGTATCTTCCTGTCATCTTAATCGAACATTCCTGTCATCTTAATCGAACATTCCTGTCACCTTAATCGGACATTCCTGTCATCTTAATCGAACATTCCTGTCACCTTAATCGGACATTCCTGTCATCTTAATCGAACATTCCTGTCATCTTAATCGAACATTCCTGTCACCTTAATCGGACA
>NW_004798257.1:48803-50529 GCF_000002075.1 Aplysia californica | reverse complement strand
ATAGATAGATAGATAGATAGATAGATAGATAGATAGATAGATAGATAGATAGATATGAATGAATATTTATCGTCTCACATGAAGCTGAAGACAGCAAAAACAGACAAAACATTTTTCCTTTATTTTTCTTTACCCTTTGATCCCTGGTAAAGTACAACATGGCCGGGATATGTTCCAGATATTTATCTTTATAACAAAAACCTGTTCTATAAATCGTCATAAATGAGAGAAGAAAGAAGCAACTCATAATGGACATACTTTAGATTCTGGATGAGAGAAAACGTTTTACCGAGTTGTTGTTGTTGTTGTTGTTGTTGTTGTTGTTGTTGTTGTTGTTGTTGTTAGAGGTGTTACAAAAAAGTAACAAACACAAACAAGAAGGAGGTGAGACAAGAACAATATATTATTATATTTGATAGGGAAAAAGAAGCCAACACACCAGAGCACCCGCCAACCACCCACGATGCCGGTGTGTCAAACATTTGCAGATTATGCGATCAGTCTTTCACAAGGAACATCTGATACATCTGTGTAGAATTAATGAGTGCAAAGCTGACACGGACGGGGCAGTTTGATCGACTGGATGCACACAGGCAAACAGACAGACAGACAGACAGACAGACAGACAGACAGACAGACAGAGGGGGGATATTAACATATTCTTAAGCACAGAAGAATTGTAAATGGGGTGATTTATCAATGTCATGCTCATACTGTGCCTGAACAACATAAGGGGAACTGCTGCTTGTTCTTTCCTCATCCTTACTATTGTCATTTTTTTCTCTACTTCTTTTGTATGTTTGTCACTCTCTTGTGAATTACTATTTCCGGGATGCCTTGATAGTCGAAGCAGACTTTGTACTGTTGAGGCTAGAGGGGTGAGTAGAGTAAGCCTGATTCCCCGTTCGGACTTCTCTGTTGACGTCCACCCCTTGGCGCTCATATCATGACCTTATGCAGTTGCAAGAGCTGTAAAACCTTATTAAAACTAAAACTAAAACTAAAAAAACCCTGTTCAACTGACCTACAGCTTCCTCGACTCTCAGGGAAGGAGTCCGGAGCAGTGGTGTCGTGAAATAAGGGACACCACTCAATGTTGGTGAGGTGACTGCTGCTCCAAGAGTTACCTCTCTCTATCTTTTCCCGCGATTTGTGTAACTGGATGATTTATTTTTTGTTCGGCTGGGGAATGGGGTTATTTTGCAAAGGGGTAGGCCTAATTTACGCCTTTATCGACACAGTCTAGGTGCCAACTGGTCCCAGCACAAGACCAAGACCATCATCATCATTGCCATTCTCTCACCCTGCACCAGGGTATAGACCACGGACAAACACTTTCTCACCCTGCACCAGGGTATAGACCACAGACAAACACTTTCTCACCCTGCACCAGGGTATAGGCCACAGACAAACACCTTTCACCTTTCCTTAACCTGGGCTTACCTCCTGATGTTATTCCATGTCTTCCCACTTTTTGGTTTCGTAAAAACGTTGCACAAACAAACAAGCAAACACAGAATTTATGTTTGTAGAAGAGTTTGGTTTATCAAAAGAAAACTAGTGAGGAGTAGTGAAGTCTATAGACAGTGGAAGATCTTGTCAGTCTGTTAGTGTTTGGGCGCTTAATCAGCTGCTTGCCCTGCATGCTTTCCGGGAAGCTGAGAATGTTTGTAAGTGTTCTATGGTCTGCTGGGGTAATAATATAGTGTAAAGCGCATAGAGCTTG
>NW_004798257.1:46306-48576 GCF_000002075.1 Aplysia californica | reverse complement strand
GGTATAGACCACAGACAAACACTTTCTCACCCTGCACCAGGGTATAGACCACAGACAAACACTTTCTCACCCTGCACCAGGGTATAGACCACAGACAAACACTTTCTCACCCTGCACCAGGGTATAGGCCACAGACAAACACCTTTCACCTTTCCTTAACCTGGGCTTACCTCCTGATGTTATTCCATGTCTTCCCACTTTTTGGTTTCGTAAAAACGTTGCACAAACAAACAAGCAAACACAGAATTTATGTTTGTAGAAGAGTTTGGTTTATCAAAAGAAAACTAGTGAGGAGTAGTGAAGTCTATAGACAGTGGAAGATCTTGTCAGTCTGTTAGTGTTTGGGCGCTTAATCAGCTGCTTGCCCTGCATGCTTTCCGGGAAGCTGAGAATGTTTGTAAGTGTTCTATGGTCTGCTGGGGTAATAATATAGTGTAAAGCGCATAGAGCTTGCTGTTGAGCGGGGATAAGCGCTATGCAAAAGCTATTTATTATTATTATTATTATATTATGATGAAGTCTCCTCTCTGATTGCTCCTGTGTCTATTGTGTCAAATCAGTGGACAGACCAAAGCCCGCCTCCAACATGACCTACATCATCTGAGTCAGTCTGGACAAAGAACCAACCAATCTCGCTCTACACCGCGTACCGTCACTAAGGTATGGGTTCAAACCCTTTCTAAAATATCCCACAGAAATATAAAACAGGCGGTACCTCGGAGTTAAAAAAATCCCAATCCCAAAAAAGCCCCAACTAGGTCTGTGGAGAGCCCTGAAAACCCCAGAAACAACTCACGTTTAAGAACACCATGCTGGGATTCGAACCAAAGTCATTCGTATGGCACCTACAGAACCATCGGGGAGACCACTTTTCCAGAAGAACCATAAAGACTCCAGACTCGACTTGGAAAAGAAAGGTTATGTACAGGGTGATGAACCCCCCCCCCCCCTCACCAAAATACAACTTTTTTTTCTCGAAATATCTCGCTCAAAATTTGTACCAGAATATTGTAATTTGGAACAGATATAATTCATTCAAAAGGAATTTGTTTGACATAAAATTTACGAAGAAGAAACTATTTTCGAAAATGGAAATGGCTTTTATAAAAAAAACGCCTATAAACGCAAAATGCACCAATTTAAAAGACCTTGTAAGGAAAGTAAGGGGGGGGGGGCGGTGGGAGTTAGGTTGCCCAAATAGACAGCATTTGTGGGTTTGATATAACCTGGTAGGTGAATATGGGCTTTTCCAAGGAACCAAATGTCATAGAGGAAATGTTCACGCTTTTCAAGATGATCGAGAAATCATGAACACATTCCTATCTTGTGATAGCTTTGCGAACTGGAAAATGGTATAGTCGTAGATGAAGACCTACATTGAGAATGCGGACCGTTGTGATGTAGGAAAGTCATTGCTGCAGACATCGTCCACGGACAGACGTCTCATGGGGTTCATCTACTGAATTCTGCGCCCGGATGGAGTGTATTTAAAGGGGTGCAAACTATATGTGTTTGACCTGAAGTTGTTTTATCTGGACATTTTTAGTTCTGATTTTCTACAGGTCCTAACTGATGGACCACTTCCACCCTTGACAGCAAAGAAGGCATTAAGAGCACGTTAACATTGTTACCGTACCTTGTACGAAACTTAAGAAATGTGTTGGTTGTGAGGAAATGTTCAATACAAAAAAGTCTCTGCTGTTTATTAATCTTAACCATGATCTCAGCAGGCAAAGGAAACTCGAGAAAAACTATCAGCAAACTTCTGTTGGCCTGTTAGACTACTGTAGTGTGCAATATGGCGCAGTCGTTGGGATTTTTAGGGGTCGGCCCACTGCGAACTTGTGCATCATGCTACAAAAATGGGGACATAGCTGAAAATATGTTGTTGTTTTTTTACGCGCTACGTAGAGCAAAACCTATTTTGTGAGTTTATCTAAAATGAATATCAGCAGACAAATTCCTTTTGACTTTCAAATGTTGTGTTCAAATTTGAAACGCTAAACTTCAATGTGGAGGAAAATACTACCAAAAAAGTTGTAAGCTTACAGTTTTTTGGGGGGATCACCCTGTATAATATGGCGTTGGGAAACATTACAGTTTGCCAATGAATTAATTGAAAAGTCTTTGTTTAAGTTTAAACAGAAATACAGTTGTTAAACATTTCAGTTTGGCGTCGGTGGCCTAGTGGTTAGGCTCTCGGACTCGCAACCATAAGGTCATGGGTTCGAATCCCGTCAGGGGCCCGACTGTGTGTCCTTGGGAAAGGC
>NW_004798257.1:44106-46156 GCF_000002075.1 Aplysia californica | reverse complement strand
AATGGGTACCCGGCTATAGACAGCGAAAGATCTTGTCAGTTTGTTAGTGTTTGAGCGCTTAATCAGCTGCTTGCACTGTATGCTTCCCGGGAAGCTGAGAATGTTTCTGAGTGTTCTATGGTCTGCTGGGGCAATAATATAGTGTAAAGCGCATAGAGCCTGCCGTTGAGCGGGGATATGCGCTATACAAATGCTGTCTATTATTATCATTATTATTAATTAATTGAAATGTCTTTGTCTTTGTTTAAGTTTAAACAAAAATGCTCCCTTGGCCCCCCTTATCCACTTCAATGCCAGACCCGAGAATTGAGTTAAGGAGCAGGCCAAAGCGTAAAAGCACATTCCTGCCTTTCACAAATCTCAGTTTTTTAGACATAAGAATTCATTGAAGGCGACTTTTTTTTATTTGAAGTATGTAGTTTTCTCACGTCGTTGTCCCCTCTCAGCCGCCGACGCTATCGACCCCACAATGTTAGCGACAGTCAGCTGATCTTGTTGAGACCTTTGTGTTTACAAAACACTGTCCTTGCTTGCACACTGTCAAAATCATTTTAAAAAACCAACTTTTTCTCTCAGCCACTGTTGGGAAAGGTACGAGTATTAGGGAGGGGCTAAGGTGAGGGATTTTGGGCTGAGCAGATATGGGGGAGAGGGATGAGATGTATGGTAGGAGGGATTTGGAGTTGGGTATAATTGTTGTTTTATTTTTTTTATTAAACTGCTCCTTTTACCAATTTCGAATTCCTCATCAGTGGAAAGAAGTACAGAGGGAAGTCTTTCTTGTCCCTTTCTCTCTGGTTAAATCAGAGCTTCATACCGAGCTTACGAATTCGTGACCTATTTACATAATTTGTTTGTTTTTTTTGTTTTGTATAGTTTTTTGTTGTTTAGTTTTGTGTCATGATAAATGATTTCCAGGCATTTTTGTCACCGAGCTTTTGAAAGTGCAATGTAATATCATTTTTTTTCAAAACTGTTATTTTATAAATGTGAGGCAGCGTGGTGGAATCAGGCTCTCGTCAATTTTTGGGCATGTAGAGTTATTGATATCATCTTATAGCTTGTTCACTTGTCTTTATTTGGATGAAAACAATATCCATTTATCTTGAATACAAGTCGAGATGTTTGCGAATGAAGGACGTGGGGTCACCTGTTTTCAGAGGAAAAATTAGGTAGAAAATGGCCTCCAACGATTAGTTATTTCCTTAACTTAAGAGTCGGTGGTAACAGAAAATTTACATTTTTTGGGCTTTTAATCAACGTTTTTCAGAAAATTCCACTGAGGAATTAGTTTTTTAATGGGCATGAAAGGTGTTGAGCCAAAGATAAAAATTCACAAATCTGAGGAAAAATGCAAGTTTCTTCACTTTGATTATTTTGACGAGAGTCTGATTCCACCACGCTGCCTCTCAAATAGTTTTTTCTTATTCATTCTTTTGCTTTTTCAGTACTGTGTGTACGGCAATGCTGGTCATAAGTAGCTCTATTATCAGATAAAAGCTTCTGTAAGCATTCATTAAAAAATAGGACTATAAGTATGTGTGTGTGTGTGTGTGTGTGTGTGTGTGTGTGTGTGTGTGTGTGTGTGTAAGTGGGTTTATGTGTGGATGTGCGTTTGTTCTTGGATAAGAGAACTTTTTTTTGGTAAGTGCTTTACGGTGCTCACAACTGCATACGGTCATATGAGCGCGCAGGACACACCAAATATTTTTCAGTTGGTAGGAAATTTTGAATTTTGCCCGAGTGGCCGCCTATTCTTATCGATTTTGGACAACCAAGGGATCTTTAACGTGCGTAACTTGCACACGGGACCTCCGAGAATTTTCGCCCTGGTCCGAGAAGGCTAGGTGTAGGAAAAAATTCGTTAAAAAACGCATGCAAGAAAAAGTTAATTTCCATGAAAAATAAGTACGGTATTAATTACGTAAGACATGTCAACAAAATCCAATATGGCCGTCGTTTCCTTAGAAACGAAACTTTTTCCTCAAATTTGATTTTAAGACTCTCTACTATGTTTGTTATATGAGGGATACTAATAAGTGAGATATCG
>NW_004798257.1:42131-43500 GCF_000002075.1 Aplysia californica | reverse complement strand
TGTGTTGAAAGGTACGTATCTACCTCTTCGTGGTCTTACAATTTGTGTTGAAAGGTACGTATCTACCTCTTCGTGGTCTTACAATTTGTGTTGAAAGGTACGTATCTACCTCTTCGTGGTCTTACAATTTGTGCTGAAAGGTACGTATCTACCTCTTCGTGGTCTTACAATTTGTGTTTAAAGGTACGTATCTACCCCTTCGTGGTCTTACAATTTGTGTTTAAAGGTACGTATCTACCCCTTCGTGGTCTTACAATTTGTGTTTAAAGGTACGTATCTACCTCTTCGTGGTCTTACAATTTGTGCTGAAAGTGGGTGTGATGGGTTGTTTATAATGCTGTTCATCTTTTTATACTTGCGATCTTATACATTTAATTAATCCAATTCTAGTAAAATCATATCCAGAGACCTTGTTGGCTTTCTAAATGGTTCTATCAGTTTTTTCTTTATCTTTCACCCTACAATTCCGAGCCCAGCAGCAAATACAAAATGGTAACACGCTTTCAATCATAGAATGGTATAAAAGGGACACAATCTTATTTTCTACACGAAAACTTTTCAATTTCCCTAAAAGGAACATTCTTTGATTGTTTTTTTTAAATACACAAAAGCAGCACGGGGATGCCAGTCAAGCTTGTTATCAATGGTTATTCCAAGATACTTGTAAGAGTTTACAACCTTCACTTCCTCATCTTTAATAAATTATTGTGGTTGCAATTGGTCTTTTTATAAAGTCTATTATAAATGCCTTTGTCTTTTTTACATGAAGAAAGGAAATGGTTATCACACCAACTGTTAAAATGGAATATGCGTCTACATACAATTGATACAATCGAATATCTGTCTACTTACAATAAATACAATCTAATAAGTGTCTATATACAATTGATAAAATTGAAAAAAATGTCTACAAACAGTTGATAACATCGAATAAGTGTCTATATACAATTGATAAAATCGAAAAAATGTCTACATACAGTTGATAACATTGAATAAGTGTCTATATACAATTAATAAAATCGAATACTTGTCTACACACAATTGTTAAAAAAGAATAAATGTCTATATACAATTTAAAAACTCGAATAAGTGTCTACATACAATTGATAAAATCGAATAAGTGTCTACATACAATTGATAAAATCGAATAAGTGTCTACATACAATTGATAAAAAGGAATGTGTCTATATACAATTTAAAAAATCGAATAAGTGTCTGCGCACAATTGTTAAAATTGAATATTTGTCTACATACAGTTCATGAAATTGGCTAGTACACATTTCATGTGTTTATGTGTGTGTGTGTGTGTGTGTGTGTGTGTGTGTGTGTGTGCGTGTGTGTGAGTACGCGCGCGTGTGTGTGTGTGTGT
>NW_004798257.1:39790-41657 GCF_000002075.1 Aplysia californica | reverse complement strand
AGTAGAATTGTAAATGGGCTGATTCATGTCACGCTCATAACTGTGCCTGATCTACAACAGGGAACTGCTGCTTTTTCTTTCCTAATCCTTACTATTGTCACTTTCCTCTACTTCTTTTGTATGTTTGTCACTCTCTTGTGACCTGCTATTTCCGGGTTGCCTTGATAGTCGAAGCAGACCTTGTACTGTTGAAGCTAGAGAGGTGAGTAGAGTAAGTCTGATTCCCTGTAAGGACTTCTCTGTTGACACCCACACCTTGGCGGTCATATGACTTTTTGCATTTGCGATCGCCGTAAAACCTTACTAGAATAAAAAAACATTGTTTGTGTCTGTATGTGTATGTGTTTGTGTGCATGCTTGCCCTCACCCCCTGCCCTCAGACCCTCCCCCCGCCCCACACCCCCATCTGTCTCACAGAAAGATGAGTCTCGTATACATTATCTCCTGCATCGACCTCTCCCTCTCTCGTGGATGAAGCTTCGGGTTCGAGAGTTTGTTCTGGCAACTCTTCTTCCTCTTCTTCTTGTAGTGAACGCGGTATGACGTCATATATGTCTGCGTCCTGCACGCTCGAATCTTCAAGTACAATCTCTGAGTTATTGGCATAGACAATGAATTCTGGAGAGTCGACATAATTATCTGACGGGTCTGTGGTATTCAGATATTCCGGTATTTCTAACCGGGCGTCGTTGCACCAGTTAGGAGCAAGATTTATGACGTCATCTGTCTGTGGTGTATGTATTGGGGTTTCATTTTGCGTCATGTTCACGTAAACGTCACCACAATCCTCGAAACTTTGCTGTGAATTGATGTTGATCATTTCCCCCGCCATGTTGGTTTGAGGGGCAGGCTGTTGGGCTGTTGTAGAGTCTTGCAAGGGGAGAACGCCGGAGATTTCAACGTACACATTTGTTGTTTCTTCTTCAGTTTGTTTCGATGTGGGTGACGTCACTTGTCTGCTGGCGGGAGAATCTCGTCTGCTCTGCTCTTCTTCTGTTGAAGTTTCCCAGGCGCTGATCACTTCCGGGTTTCTGACTCCTCTCGTGCCACCAGAGTTATTAGTGTTTGTGTGTGTGACAGGGGTGGTGTTCTTGTTAGCGTGTTCGCCCTCATTCCTCAATGCTGCTAGTTTAAACCTCAACGAGCGCATCTTGCAGCCGAAGACGAAAACCAAGACAGTGAGGACGATGATAATCGTCAAACTGATACAGCCAACGATAATGGCGATGAGGTTGCCGCTGTTTTCATCATCATCGTCATCATCGTCAGCGTTGTAGTTGTTATCATCGTTGTTGTCGACAATGGCCGAGGAAAGAGTAAGGTTGTGGCAGGGGACGGTGGTAACTCTTGTCATAATATTCTGAAGGCCGTCAGGAATATATCCAAGGGACACAACTTGGCTCTCCGGCCAGAACAACATGAAGGAGTTCTCCCCCTTACCGCAGGGGCCGACGACAGAATCCTGATGAAGGGAGAGCAGCGGCAGCTGCAGGACTCGGCTGTCTTCGGAACAATTCGGCTCAGCTCGTCGGCAGCGAAGGAAGTGACGTGGTGTAAACGCAAAAGAGCACTGGAAAAAGTTGTCTGCTGGAGCTACTGTGGGAGTGGGGCAGCCATCAGCGAGGGAGTGTGTGGGTTCGATTCCATCGGCTCCGGTGAATGAGATGTGTAAGATGTCTATGACCAAGTTCTGTACAGTGGAAGAGTTGCTATTTGTGGAGTTTTCTACGACGAAGTTCTGTGCTGTGGTTATGTTGCTTTCTGTGATGTTTTCTATAGTGAAGTCTATGCTGCAGATCGGCTCTGTGTTACTGGAGGGTTGTGTTAGGCACTGGATGAGGCTGGTGGCAGCACCGGAGATTTTTTT
>NW_004798257.1:36355-38282 GCF_000002075.1 Aplysia californica | reverse complement strand
TATATATATATACTGTCTATGTTTATGACACATGGTCGCTTTTAAGGACAAGCGGGCTAACCTAGATTTCGGGGGTTTCTAGAAATCTTTACCAACACCAAAAGTGGTAATTGGCGTGTATATTTGTTCGGTTATAGAGAAAACTCTTCTTATCTTTTGAAGAAACTGAGCGAAGGTCCAAAAACTTTACCTTCGATTTTTTCAAAACAGCATTTTTTCGGGATAGCCCACTTGTCATTAAAAGCGACCCTATAAGGAATCTAAATATGAGGTGTGCTGACAAAATGAGTTACTTCTCGTAATCCACAAATGGAGATGTGCCCCCCCCCCAAAAAAAATAAAAAAAAATAAATCGACATTTGGGTCAAATTTGTAGATTTTCTATTGATGCCACATTCTTTAACTATAACCTTTCTTTTATTATTTTTTTAATACTTATAAATTGTAAGAACTTGAACAAAAAGCGTGACGTATGATCTATTCCCTTAAGGTTTGAATCGGAGAAGTAACTCATTTTGTCAGCACGCTTCACATTGAATGTACATTCCTGGCTGACCTCTTGATCTGTGTCAGGGTCACGTCAAGCCGGTGAGTTTCCTGACCCTGTACATCCTTGACTGTCAGTCCTAGCCACACGTCACCGGGCTCGCTTGTAGCACCAGGCACAACAGACAACACTACAGTTGCCATGACAACCCAGGCCTGCAGCAGACTCGGCCACATGGCTGACGGCTCTCTGCGAACATTTGGTAGACTTTGAGATACAGAATGAATTGTAAATCTTTTATTACATGTATGTCGTTACGTGCTATGGACAAAAATTGATGTTGTTGTTGTGGTTGTGGTTGTGGTTGTTGTTGTTGTTGTTGTTGTTGTTGTTGATGTTGATGATGATGAGATGATGATGTAGATTATTGATGATGATGATGATGATGATGATGATGATGATGATGATGATGATGATGATGATGATGATGATGATGATGACATTTTGTATCTTGACATGATACAGCTTTGTGTGGTAGACATAGAGGAAGTAGATCTTACAGCAGTATACATGATACAGCTTTACAAGGGCGGTAGAGATCATCTTCCAGTGCTAGATCTGCGACAGACATCGGCGATCATGATTCTCCATTCATTCCTTTTGCTCGGATGCTCTTTAAAAAAATCTACGTTTCCCTGATTTTTCCCCGTAACCCATTTATTTAGGTTCCCTTAGTAGGTTGCTCTGGGCCTACTCCTACCTCGTTTACCTTCAATTTTGCCAGTCAGAGCTAGATGTTCAAGACCTTTATGTCTTTTCAGGTGTCCCAAGAACTGCATTTGTAGTTTTCTTGATTGTTTTAAACAGCGGTAGACATAGAGGAAGTAAATTGTAAAAGTACTACCTCCCTTCTGACCCAGATTTTCTTGATATGCTCCAAAGGACAGACAAAGGTCTGTACGTTTGGAATCGAGAAAGGTGTAGATGCGTGTCTTAATATTTTGCAGGTAAGATAGAGGCATATTTTTAAGGAAGGAAATTTTGTATTAAGAACTTTGCCCGGTTGGTGGTCTTACGGCCTACTCTTCAACGATTTTTTAACAACAAAGTGTAAGGTATCTTTAACGTGCATAACATGCACACAGGGCCTCTAAGGTTTTTTCGTCCTTATCCGAGAAGACTATTACTGGTGTTCGATCACTACCTATCTTAAGATCAGGGCTGTGAAGGCTGAAAGAGACTGAGAGAGTGGGAGAGAGGTACCACAAAAAGAAGAAACAATTGGATATACTGCAATAATCACAAGACCATTTCCTCGGAATTTGTAATGGAATGATTTAGACTCTCCTCCCCTCCTCTCCCCCTTCTTTTCTCCTTATATCCAGAAGCTCCGAACCCCCCTCCTCCATCCCACCTCCTCTTGTGACAAACACACAACCC
>NW_004798257.1:31852-32891 GCF_000002075.1 Aplysia californica | reverse complement strand
TGTTAGGCCGATAGGAAGGGGGGAAGGGTGTCTCAGAGAGTTAAATTGCACTTGCTGGCTATTCTCACATCCTGATACATAACTGTTGTTGGTACGGTGTGAGGTAGATCTATAATAATATATGGTATGTTCAGCCACTGTGCTCTCCTCTATCTCCCCTTTGAGCAGCTGGTAGTAAAATTATGTTTTGTGTGAGGTTTTCTGGGGAGTAAAAAGTTGATTTGTATCGTGTTGTTGCTGTTGCTGTTGTTGTACCATTGGGGCTCCACTGCATCTGACAACCAGCTCTCGCCATCTATTTTTGTCCTCTGCTTTCCTCAGATTGTCACCCATCGTCTTTCCTGTCCACTCTGTGATGTTGTCCTCCCATCTCCTTCTTTGTCTTCCTCTCTTTCTCTTTCCTTGTACGGTTCCTTGTAGGATTGTTTTGGCAAGTCCCATGAATCTTTGTGACATGCCCATACCATTTTAATATTCGTCTCTTCACTGTGGTCAGTAGATCTTCATCGGTCGTATAGTGAGTGCCAAAATGGTAGCTTTCGACTCTCAACAATTTTATATTCGCCGAGGCTTAGGTTCAGGTCCGTAGGGTTGATAAATATGTGCCATTAAAAAAGTAAGGTTGTTCCCGCATCCGATCCGGACACTGTGGATTTCCTTGTTAGTGAGACAACTTCCTGGGCCTTCGGCATATTGTGGTAGGGTGGCCAGTTCCTTTCCACGCCGCCTTTACTTCCCCAACTCGAAGTCAGGTACCCATTACTGCTGGATGGGGGCAGGAGGGGATGAAAAAAATCAGTGTCTGAACCGAGGCTCAAACCCAGACTTTCCACTTCGGAGACGAGCGTACTAACCGCTCCGCCACCACATCCTCAATGTGCAAATTACACGGTGGAATCCGGCGCTCGTCAATTTTGGGCATATGGAGCTATTGGTGTCGACTGAAAGCTTGTTTATTCGTTTTGCTTTTGACGAATAAAATACCAATCTACATAGAGTACAAGTCGAGATATTTGAGACTGAAGGAGGTGGGCGGGGG
>NW_004798257.1:29064-30519 GCF_000002075.1 Aplysia californica | reverse complement strand
TGTGTGTGTGTGTGTGTGTGTGTGTATGTTAGTGTTTGTGGGTAGGTGTATGTCCACCAGTGTATACTTGTATTATGATATAACTAGCTTGGTACCCTTTCAATGAACGGACTCAAAAGAATCGCTCGTAATGTCATTGTGGAAGCAGTGCGCACTGCTTGTAAACGGAAGCCTCACTTGTTTACAAAGGCGTTTTAGAAGACGGACTTACCCAAGATTAGATCTAAACGAAACTAACGAAAAACTGGAAATTAAACTATAGTGACCTCATACTTCTTAATATAACTGTGCACCCATTAAAATGATTCTGAACCACCTTTAATTTTTTCGAATTCCAAAGTTAAATGGTTGAGAAGTTTAAGGCGACCAAAGTGACGAACTTTCACAAATATAATAATATACTAGCTGGGCCCCCTTTCGATCAAATGAATGATCGGTCCATTAACATCAACTGAAAATCAGTGGCCTTCTATGATACATGCTACTGGAATGGAGAAATAAATCTTGAGAGATGAAAAAAATTTAGAAGGCCTAGATCTATACTCTCAAAACAAAATGCGCCTCGCGAAATATCGCTTCCGTCACTTCTGTTGGGAAGGACAGCAACACAGATTTGTTTCGTTTCTCAGTGGAATAATCACAAAGGCCAAAGAAGAACGGGAATTTTTTGTCAAATATATTTTTCTAAATTCAGGAAATGAATAAATAAAAAATCGGGGACTTATCTTTCTTCTTGCAGGTACTTGCCAACTTTCAACTCTGTAGCTGTCGTAGTTTTATGGAAAAAGTGACACATGTGTTTCCAAGTTGCCAAATATATCATAGATCATGTACAGATTGATTCTCTATTCCACTTTCGTGGTTGTACACTCCAGAATGTCAAAGGTGCGGAAACAGTGTGCACGTCTAGTGAACGGAAACCTCACTTGTTTACAATGGCGTCTTTGAAGACGGACTTTCCCAAGATTAGATCTAAACAAAACTAATGAAAAACTGAAAATTAAACTGCCGTGGCTTCAGGCTCCTCAGTAAAACTGTGCACCCTTTAAAGAATTCTGAACCACCATTAAATTTGTCAAATCCGAAAGTTAAGTGGTTCGGAAGTTTTATGCAGCCAAAGCTGACACACGAACCCCCGAGCCCTCAATCACATGATTACGGGCCCAGTAGCCTAACTACTAGGCCACCGACGCTTCCTAAGACACTGTAATTTGTCTTAAGAATGGAAAGTGGACATTTACCTCAGCTACAGACGGGTGTATTGACCTGTAATTACATGATCTCAGTGGGGGGTGAGCTGGGGCCCACACAAATACAATGTCAGACAATGTCGATGACGTGGCTTCTGTACATTTGTCCATGTCCGTGATTTTGGTCTCCTTTGCATTATTTGTCTTTGGCCTATGTCCGTGACTTTAGTCTCCTTTATATTTGTCGGATTTTTTATTTTTTTTT
>NW_004798257.1:23033-24987 GCF_000002075.1 Aplysia californica | reverse complement strand
CCCCTAGCCACGTGACTGAAGTGATTGCTTCCGGTGGTAGCAGCTGATGATGAAATCCCTGAGCGAAAACACTGAGATTGGATTTTTTGTTTTGAAGGTCAAGGGTTTGAGAAATGACAGACAAAATGTCAGACAAGTCGGAAGTTTGAGAAATGACATACAAGGGACAAAATGATAGACAAGTCGGAAGTTTGAGAAATGACATACAAGGGACAAAATGACAGACAAGTCGGAAGTTTGAGAAATGACATACAAGGGACAAAATGACAGACAAGTCGGAAGTCTGAGAAATGACATACAAAACGAAAGACAAAATGACAGACAAGTCTCAAGGGCATGAGAAACTACGGGCAAAACGACACTCAAGTCAGGGGTTTATTAACCCCCCCCCCCAAATACAGACAATGCTACAACCACGGTGTCTGCCTGAGTTTGATTCTCGTGTGGTGAGTTTTTTAAATCAAGCATCTCGATCTTACTGCTAGAACAATGTATCCCAAACATTACAGGTTTGCCCTGACAGATAGGGTTGACGCCCGCCTCTTAATTGGTCCCTTTTAAGCACAAGGGGGCTATCCCAAAAGTGCAGTTTTGTGAAAATCAAAGTTAAAGTTTTTGGACCTTTGTTAAATTTCTTTAAAAGACAAGGAGAGTTTTCTCTATAACCAAACAAATACACACACCAATGAAACCAAACTTCTCCTATACGAAACTTTTGGTGTAGGTCAAGATTTCTTGAAACACCCGAAATATGGGTAAGCCCACCAAATCGTATATTAAAGTGTGTTGATGAGTGCGTAACAATATCCACATTAAAAAAGTCCCTTTCATCTATTTTTATACCTACACCTTTTTCAGACCCCTCCCTCCCCTCAATTTTTCTTCAGTACCGTTTCTTTCTTTTATTTTGCGTCCGTCGATCCCTTCTCTAACTTACATCCCTATCTTTCGGAGATCGTTTGTCCTTTTTCTATTCTCTGCCTATTTCCCCCACTCCCCCCCCCCCCCACACACACACTTACGGACAATTCAATTATACCCTTACACGCGCCGCACACATACTATCACAAACGCCAGTATGCACGCTCGAATTCTCGTGCGTGAGAGAATTATAGAATTACAAATGACCGCTAAAATAACGGCCATCTCTCCAAACGGCTGGCGATTTCGAGCAGACGAGATTTTCCCGCCCAGAGCGCGTATTGTGCTTCTGTTCCTGTCACCGTCTGTGACACCGCGGGCAGACAAGGACACGCGTCCAGGACCTGGCCTCAATATCATGCTCGATAAACCCTCGCTCGACCCTCGCGTCTGTTTCATTTGCGCATTTGTCAAGTTGGTGGCACGGTCAAGTGAGCACATTGATTGCCAACATAATCCGCCTGTCCAGGATGTGCGTTGCAAGCATCATTCCCGCCAACACGCGTGAGGATGAAGCAGTTATAACTGCAAAACAATTAACTGGCCTAGGTGACAGCATGGCGGGTGAGTTTAGTCGTTTCTTAACGCGCGTAACGGTCGAATAATCTGCACAAGATGAGGCTGGATAACAGGATAGAGGTATTGTTCAAAGTGGTCATATTTATTACTGCATGTAGTAATACTAGAGTCCGTGTCAGTGATGTCCCCCTCGTAAAGGGGTTCTATTTAGTACTAGAGTTCGTGGCAGTGATGTCCCCCACGTAAACGAACGGGGGCTGCGTGTGCCCACTCTGGGACGCTGAAGCTCATGGGCAAGACATGCGCAGTTCAACAGACGGGTGAGTACTTTTCGAGACTCACGTGGAGGCGTCTCGGCGGTCTCAGGAGGAAAACTACAAGTACAAGCTTGCACTGAAATATGGGGGCAGGGTGGTGTTTGATATACTAGAGAGCTCGTGGGGAGCGGGGTGGGGGCTCAGATTGTTCATGTTAATGGGGGCACGCCGGCCATGCCGATGAAGGTAAGACCACC
>NW_004798257.1:20131-21807 GCF_000002075.1 Aplysia californica | reverse complement strand
GCACACAAACACACACACACGCACACAAACACACACACACACATTAACACAAACACATTAACACACACACACACACAAACACACACACATATTAACACACACACACACATTAACACACACACACACTCACACACACAGGCACACACACACACCCACACACACACACACACACAGGCACACACACACACTCACACACACACACTCACACTCACAAACACACACACACGCACACACGCACACATACACATACACACACACACACACACACACACACCCGATCACACACAAAGAAACACAACCGAACAAACAAAGCAGACAAGGATGTGGAGGAAGAAAAATGAACGAGCAAAATAGATGACCAATGAACCAATTTGTCTGTTCGCCTGTCAGACAAAGATGGACAGACACAGTGTCCCCGGCAGGGAGAGCTGTAGATAATACCTGGACATTTTCCGCTGACCGGAAGCTGTTGGACGTCAGAGACACAGGGAGAATGGACAACAGACTGACCAGATTATGACGGGCGGGAGAGATATCTAATTATGAGGCATCGTGGGGAAATCAGGCGCTCGTCAAAATTATGAAATCAAAGAAACTGGCATTTTTCGGTCATTTCGACAATTTCACTCTTATTTTCTTTTCCTTTTTTTTTTTTTGGCTTAACACCTTTTATTTTCATTTACAAACTAATTATTCCTGAGAGGAATTCACCAAAAAACGTTGATTAAAAGCACGTAAATGTAAATTGACAGTTTTCGTGGACTCTCCAGTTTTGGAAGCTACCAGGCTTTGGTAGCTATTTTCTCGCTAATTTTACTTCTGAAACCAGGTGACCCCCACGTCCTTCAAATTCAAAGCAAAAAAATATCTCCGCTTCTATTGGAGATGGGTAATTTTTTCATTGAAAGCAAGACAAATGAACAAGCTTTAAGATGATGCCAATAACTCAACAATATGACCCAAACATTGACGAGAGCCTGATTTCACCACGATTGTGACTCAGTTATCTCTTTCCTTAGCAGGCCTCAGTGGATTGGTTCAGCCGGTTTACTGTGTTGGTCCTTTGTGCCTACCTACATTTGTGAGGCAGCGTGGTGGAATCAGGCTCTCGTCAAAATAATCAAAGTGAAGAGACTTGCATTTTTCCGCAGTTTGTGAATTTTTATCAATTTTTTTTGGGCTCAATGCCTTTTAAGCCCATTAAAGAATTCATTTCTGTGTGGATTTTTCTGAAAAACGTTGATTAAAGGCACAAAAAATGTAAATTTTCAGTTACCACGGACTCCTAAGCTAAGGAAATAACTAATCTTTGGCGGCCATTTTCTCACTAATTTACCTCTGAAAACAGGTGACCCCACCTCTTTCTTTCGCAAATATCTCGACCTGTATTCAAGATAAATGGATATTTTTTTCCTTCCAAATAAAGACAAGTAAACAAGCTTTAAGATGACACCAACACCTCTACATGCCCAAAAATGGACGAGAGCCTGATTCCACCACGCTGCCTCACATTTTTTCAAAAGTCTTAGCAATAATGATGAAGTCAATAACAAGTCGTAGACAAAGTGCTGAGTGTGTTAACACACACCACCAATTTGAGGCAGTGCACTCAGTACTTGTGTATTTGGCATGCGCTCAGTGTGTGTGTGTGTGTGTGTGTGTGTGTGTGTGTGTGT
>NW_004798257.1:17731-18886 GCF_000002075.1 Aplysia californica | reverse complement strand
TTAACATGTTCTTATTCACAGTAGAATTGTAAATTGGCTGATTTATCAAATTCATGCTCATACTGTGCCGGAACAACATAGGGGGAACTGCTGCCTTTCCTTTCCTTGTCATTTTTTCCTCTACTTCTTTTGCATGTTTGTCACTGTCTTGTGACCCGCTGTTTCCGGGTGTGCCTTGATAGTCGACGCAGACTTTGTGCTGTTTAAGCTAGAGAGATGAGCTGAGTAAGCCTGATTCCCTGTTTGGACTTCTCTGTTGACTTCCACCCCTTGGCGCTCATATGACCTTATGCAGTTGAGAGCGCCGTACAACCTGACTAAAACTTTAAAGAACACGATGATGATTGAAGCCGCCAGAAACCGATCTCAACCGAACTGAACTGAACCAATCCCCGGCTGGGCACGTCCTTTGGACCATAGATCCGACACCTGTGTCTCTCCGTGTGGGCAGGTGGTGGTAACAGAACTGGGTTACCGCACCTCTCCGTCAACTAGCGTGATCAACTCGCAAGAATTGATGGCTTCATCTAAATCTACATCTACTTTTTTATAAAATTTTTCTGTTTAATTTCAGACATATCAGGATATCGTAATCCACCCACAGTGGTGTTTTGGCGCTCATATTAAGAGTCAATTATGACCTCCTTTTTTGGGTGTTTACTTTCGAACATATCGCAATCCACCCACAATGCTGTTTTTGGCGCTCATATTATGACCTTATGCAGTTGCGAGCAACGTAAAAACCTTACTTAAATAAAACAACGCTGTTCACGCGCATGTTCAGCTTACATTTATTATGCAAAGCCGGATCTAAACAACCATCAGCTGTGAGTGAGTGAGTGAGTGAGTGATTGAGTGAGTGAGTGAGTGAGTGAGTGAGTGAGTGTGCCAAACTGTGCGTGTGTGAGGATAAAGGGTTGAGAAACAGCCGTAAGTCGAAGTGTTCATCCCTAGAAATGTGATACGATTGCGCAGGGAAAAAATTGAAATATCTCATTTGATTGGCTCGATAAAAGCCAGTGGCGAGGTGTGAAGAGTGTGTCTAAAAAAAAGATTCCTATTTTAAGGTTCTAGGCGGGTAACAGCCTGTCAAAGGATGGAGATGCCGGGAGCCGGAAGGGGGAGGTAGGGAGGAGGAGGGAGGAGGGAGGGGGA
>NW_004798257.1:14108-15350 GCF_000002075.1 Aplysia californica | reverse complement strand
AAGCGCCGTAAAACCCTCTACACTTTCTCCCATCTCTGCCTCTTTCTCACTTGTCACTCTGTCTCGGAATAATGATATCATTATTATATCTCCTTCTCTGTGTTTCTCCGGTTAATAATTAATAATAATTGCATTTATATAGCGCATATCCACGCTCAAGAGCATGCTCTATGCGCTTTACAACTATTATTACCCCAGCAGACCCTCTGAGAACACTCAGAAACATTCTCAGATTCCGAGGAAGCATACAGCGCAAGCTGTGGATTTCACGCGCTCAAACACTATCAAACTGACAAGATCCTTTATTGTCTGTAGCTAGGTACCCATTTCCACCTGGGTGAAGTGAGGAAAATTTGTGCAAAGTGCCTTTCTCAAGGATACAACGTCGGGCCCCTGACGGGATTCGAACCCACGACCTTACGGTTGCGAGTCCGAGAGCCTAACCACTAGGCCACCGACGCCAATGACGGTTGTTTGTCATTCCACCAACCTTGCAATACACCAGCCTTCTACCTCGAAAAACGTGTATAAAATCCTTGTGTATGACAGTACATGTCTGTTTTTTTCGACCAACATCTCTATTCATGAACTGCGAGAAGAAAATCATAATTTGTGAGGCAGCGTGGTGGAATCAGGCTCTCGTCAAAATAATCAAAATGAAGTAACTTGCATTTTTCTGCAGGTTTGTGAAATGTTATCAATTTTTGTTTTTCGGTTCAACACCCTTCATGTCCATTAAAGAACTCATTTCTGTGTGGATTTTTCTGAAAAACGTTGATTAAAGGAACAATAAATGCAAATTTTGAGTTGCCACAGACTCTTGAGCTAAGGAAATAACTAATCTTTGGCTGCCATTTCCTCACAAATTTTACCTCTGAAAACAGGTGATCCCACCTCCTTCATTCGCAAATATATCGACTTGTATTCAAGATAAATGGATATTTTTTTTATCCAAATAAAGACAAGTGAACAAGCTTTAAGATAATACCAATAACTCTACATGCCCAAATATTGACGAGAGCCTGATTCCACCACGCTGCCTTACATTTGACAACGCGCCTCACAATTGACAGAAAGGATGTACAGACAGCAAACAGAGGGAGGGGGAGTGAGAGAGAGAGAAAGAGAGTGAGAGAGAGAGTGAGAGAGAGAGGGGTAGAGAGAGAGAGAGAGAGAGACAGAGAGAGTGAGAGAGAGAAAGAGGGAGAGAGAGGGAGAGAGAGAGATAGAGAGAGAGTGAGA
>NW_004798257.1:12121-13956 GCF_000002075.1 Aplysia californica | reverse complement strand
GAGAGAGGGACGAACTTCCTTGTTACTTTAATGTACTAGCGCCTGTTGATACAAAACGGACCCGCCTCCGTGGAAGAAATGATCATGAACAACCACAATAAATATGTGAGTGTGAGGCAGCGTGGTGGAATCAGGCTCTCGTCAAAATAATCAAAGTGAAGAAACTAGCTTTTTTTCCGCAGGTTTGAGTATTTTTATAAATTTTTTGTTTTATGGCTCAACACCTTTCATGTCCATCTCAGAACTCATTTCTGTTGGGATTTTTCAGAAAAACGTTGATTAAAGGCACAAAAAAAAGAAAATTTTCAATAACTACGGACTCTTAAGCTAAGGAAATAACTAATCTTTGGCGGCCATTTTCTCATTAATTTTACATCTGAAAACAGGTGACCCCACCTCTTTCATTCGCAAATATCTGGACTTGTTTTCAAGATAAATGGATATTTTTTCATCCAAATAAAGACAGGTGAACAAGCTTTAAGATGATACCAATAACTCTACATGCCCAAAAATTGACGAGAGCCTGATTCCACCACGCTGCCTCACATATATTCTTTTTTATCCCTTGCCCATTTATATGAGACTGACACCATCTGATTAGTAGAAACAAGTGCGTATGATAGTGTCCAAAAGTGTATTACGTGCATACTCAGTATGACAAGTAACTGTTACAGATAAAGATTCAAGAATTATAGATGTAAGTCATTGACCTGAGAGCAATGATGATTTTTACTTTAGAAATAATGGTGGTGATGAGTGATGATGTGGGATTGTGTTTAATTAAGTAATGTTAGCGTTAGTCCTATTTTCCTCTGCTCCAATGAGTCACGAGGGACGTGGGCACCCTCTATCCCATTTCCTTTTTAATTGGGTTTTAGTAGAAGTTTTACGGCGCTCGCAACTGCTTAAGGTCATATCAGCGCCAGAAGATTAGAGCTGTTACAAGAAAGTAACAAACATAAAAAAGAAGAAGGGGAGATAAGGACGATAGATGTTTGACAGGAAAGAAGAAGCAAACCACACCAGAGCACCCGCCAACCACCCACTCCCATTTCCTATTGGAACCATCTTTACGATCACCGTAGAGTTCCGAAATGGTGGGTATAGTCTCCGCTAAGGTGACATTGTTAGTGTTTCCAGAATTGATATCAATTTAACGTTCTCTGTCTGTCTCTGTAGTTTTTGGAACACCTGAATAAAGGTATGGAACATCTAGCTCTCACTGGCAAAATTGAAGGCAACCGAGGCAGGGGTAGGCCCAGAGCAACCTACTTAAGGATCTCAAACAAATGGGTGACGGGGAAAGATCAGGGAAATGTTGCTTTTTTAAGAGCAACCGAGCAAAGGAATGAATAGAGAACCATGATTGCCGATGTCTGTCGCAGATCTGGCACTTGATAATGATGGTGATGATGATGATGATGATGATGATGATGATGATGATGATGATGATGATGATGATGATGATGATGATGATGATGATGATGATGATGATCTGTCTCTACCTTTTCCCTCCCTCCACAAAAGCCAAGTGGCTGTCGTGTTTGGTCAAAAGACGCCAGTGCCTGGGCGATGCCCATGACGTTAGGTTGACCGTTGGACGACAAAGTGCTGGGTCCCAGTTCAAAACTGCGATGTTTGAGAGTTGGCTGAGTCAATGAACTCTTGGGCTGAGCTCCCTAGATGTCGCAGACTCCACGTCCAAAGGCGATCTCACCGGGGGCCAAAAAGGGACATGGAACTCGGCTCATTAAAGCCACATTTTTAGCTTCATGACGTCAGAAAGTACACATTTATTGAGAGAGCTATCAGCTTTTGTTTGACCCCGCCCGCCC
>NW_004798257.1:10294-11512 GCF_000002075.1 Aplysia californica | reverse complement strand
CCCCTCTCCCTCCCTCCCTTTCTCTCTCTCTCTCTGTCTCACTCTCTGTCTCTCCTTCTCTCTCTCCCTCTCTTTTTTCTCTCCCCCCCTCTCCCCCCTTCTCCCCCTCCCTCTCTCTCCCACCTCTGTGCGTCGTCGTGTATTGTTGGGAAAATCGAGCAGGGAGAGAAGGCCAGTCGGTCAGTTGCCATTGCCTATATCAATATCAACTATGTTGTTTGTGTGTGTCCAACATCTTGACAAAACATACCGCGCCTGCTTCAATCCACCAAAACTCTCCATGTTTTTAGACCGCGCTCTGGGATAAGCAGACAAGGCAGTGAGCAAAAGAGGAAACCACAGGGAGACTCCCCACAACTCCCCACACAGAGAGCATACTGACTCGAGCCCAGATTATGTTGATTCTTCGCTCTCGCCAGATTACATTCCGCCCTCGCCACTCCATTCCTCGCGTATGTTTCACCCGCACGTCACTCCGGCCCACAAACCCCGCCCCCCTTGTCTCTTTCAATCAATGCGCGGTCTCTCTGCTTCGCTGCACACGACGACCAATCAGAAGGCCGCATCTTCGGCCTGGCAGCGCGCGAAAGTTTTCCTAACGGAAACAGGGGCAAGCAGGCAGGCTGGATCAGGATGTCGTCTGCTAACGGTTGAATGCAGGAGGGAAGTGGCTGATGACGCGGGCTGGACAAGTGTAAGTGAGACCCGAGGAGACGGCGGGCAATGACATCTTTGTTTATGCTGCTCCCCACCTGTGCGCGAAAGGAAAAGTCGTGTGTCAGAATATCCTAGCTAGATCCCAGCACTTCCTAGATCCGAGCATTTCCGAGTGGCATCTGATCCAATGTGAGCGCGAGTGTCGTCGATAGATAGATAGACAGATAGACAGATATATAGATAGATATATAGATAGATAGATAGATAGATAGAGCTAGTAGATCTTATAGTTCATTTCTTGTGTTCTTACCGATAATCTTTTCGGAGGAAGGAAGCTGGAAAGAAGCTGGGAACTATTACCATCAAAGTTGTCGGCCAACTTTTCTTCTTATTGTGATCTGTGCTCTGTGCTGTGTGTGTGTGAGTGTGTTTGATTTAAGGACGCTTTTCCAGTTTGACGTACAAGGTGAGATTTGGGTGATACCGAATAGTTATTAATTTGCTGGTTTGATGATGATGATGATGATGATGATGATGATGATGATGATGATGATGATGATG
>NW_004798257.1:6996-9190 GCF_000002075.1 Aplysia californica | reverse complement strand
CCCCACACACACACAAAAAACTCATCCCTTTTCTCCAACCCTTTTTGTCTCTGAAAAACCCCCCAACAACAACAACAACAAGAACAAAACAACAACAAACTAAAAAACAAACAAGCGTTAGTCACCTTGTCACCTTACATCTACACCTCTTTAATCAATACGTCTTTACTTATTTTCTTATTTGTTGGGGAGAAAAAGACAGCTTGTGAGGTGAAGACGAAACTGATACATAATGTATCTATGTCCTGTTTCTCTCTTTCCGCTTTCTTTGCTGTTTTTGTTTGTCTCTCCGTTGATTTCCCGCGATATTGTCGCTATAATAATGCCAAAGTGCTTCTCTTCCAATCAAAAAAGAAAAAAAAAAAAAGACAGAAAAAATGCAAGGAAAAGGAGACGCGGGAGAAAAAATGTACCGGAAACAGACAAGAATGGAATATTTTATTACTATTATCATAAATGAATCACCCAGGTGCTGTTTTAACATCGCCCTGCTGGTTGTGGTTAGGTCTCAACAGCATTGTGAGACAATAGAACTATTCGCTGCCTCGGAATTACTAAGTTGTATCTGGCATTTTTGACCATTTTCAGTTACAATTTAAAGACCTTGAGGTAAAAAACCAAATTGCTCAATCTGCTCAATCCAAATCGTAAGCATATTCGGAGTCATAATAAAGATATTCAAAAAAGATTTGCCCTCGAAAAAAGAATGACATGTTTTGAAACATTAAAAATTGACGTCCAATTTCTCAAAACTTGGTAGTGAGCAGATAGACTCTAGAACATTGTAATTCTGAGACGACATTACAATATTGCTCAGACAGTTGTTAGCTACACCGTTGCCTTTTGGTGATATTGCAGGTGATCTCAATTCAAATCCCTGGAGGGGAGGCGGGAGGGTGCTAATTGCTAAATTCAATAATTCTAAAGTCCCCTAATAGTTCTGTCGGCTACAGAAAAAATAAAAATAATCAATCCATCTTTTAAGAAGGCGTAAAACCTTACAAACCAACAATGAGAAGGCTGCTATCTCTCTCATGGTTCTATCGGCGACAGACAGGTAATAACCATCAACCCATCTTTGAAGTAAGAAGGTGTAAAACCGCTAACTCTCAAAATACGAAGGCTGTTTTCTCGGCACACCGCTGCCACAGCCAACAGAAAACAAAATAATGTCGTGTCTAAGAAAGTTCAGGCTCGCTGTGGTGCAGTTGTTTTAAGAGTTTGATAATGCTGTAAAACTCCACATTTTTTTACGTCAAAATTCCCAAAACAAAACACTGAGAAAACCAGGACCGCCTTGACAATGACAATGAGGTGCCGTTGTTAAATCAAACGGTCCAGGTTCGACCACGCATGGTCTGAGTGGTTTTCTCGCCCTTGGTGAGGTACCTATTATTTGTGAGGTGTGCTGACAAAATGAGTTACTTCTCGCAATCCACAAATGGAGACATTGGCCAAAAATAGACACTACGGTCAAATTTGTAGATTTTATATTGATGCCATATTCTTTAAGTATTAGCATCCCTTTTGTTATTTCATACATATAAATTGTAAAAACTTCACCCGTACTATAAGCGTGAAATATCTATTTAAGGCTCGAATCTGAGAAGTAACCCATTTTGTCAGCACACTTCATATTTTATATAGATTCTAGTGGCATATCGCTACCCTAGAATTTCAGACTTCTCTGCTCAGGGTCCTGTTTTGAGAATATGACCTAAAAAATGTTGAGTTTCACAGGTCAAGCTTTTTCGAATTCAATTCTTGGAATAATGTCTTGATAACGACTCCGAATAATCTTACGATGACTTTTGTAAAGCAGACAGAACATAATTTGGCTTCAGGCTTTATATGGTGTTAATAACTCAAAATGGCCCCCAACCCCCCAAAATAAAAAAAATATATATAAAAATGCCAAATAGAACTTTGTATATCTGATGTAGTAAAGTGTCAAGGCCGGTCGAGGAGGAGCGAACGTGTCCCCTAAGGAAATACATCATGTACCGACATTTTGGTTAATATGGTGTTAAGTCACAAGAACAAGAATATAAACAACAACAACAGCAACAGCAACAACAACAACAACAACAACAACAGCAAGAGCAACAACAACAACAACAGCAACAGCAACAACAACAACAGCAACAACAACAACAGCAACAACAATAACAGCAAGAGCAACAACAACAACAAC
>NW_004798257.1:3367-5061 GCF_000002075.1 Aplysia californica | reverse complement strand
TTTATTTATTTATTTATAAATTCTCGTTCTATGAGTGGGCCACTGAGGTATCACATTATAGTGCGGTAAAAAATTCGTTGTGCAACTAATCCTCAAATATCTCTTTATTGAATCAATGTCACTCATACTTTGCTCATCAGTTTGTATCGATTCGTCTAAACTAAATCATGTTTTTCCACAACAATCGAGGTTCGATTAAAAAACTTTTCTTTATAAATTCATATACAATTTTATAAATCTTCATCACGCGGAAAATGGAATTGTTCACAGCACTTTCCGCTCCTCACACACATTTTACATACCTACGTCACAGCTCGCCAATGACACTTTTTTGTGGCAAAACTTGTTACAAGAAATTAAGTTTATAGTGAGCACATTTTTGCACTGAATGTTTCCGAAACATACGTTCAATAAGCATAATGTTGCGATTAGAAGAAAAAAAATGACTCGGATTTTACTTTTAAAAGTGATATTGCCCGAGCTGTAAACTTTATAAAATCTGTAAAAACCATCGACTGGGATTTTTAATTCATATTTATTAAGGAATTTTCTGGAATACAATGAGCTAGAGTTTGAAAAAATATTCACCTGTTAAGACAAATTGATGTAAGTCATTGTGCAAAAGTTGGAGAATCTGTGTTTGATAGGTGAGGTGATATTTCGTAATAAGTTTCGCCATGCATTTTTGATCGCACTATAGATTGTGGTTGTGGTTATTGTTGTGGCTGTAGTTGTGGTGACGGTTGTGGTTGCTGATGGATCAGTGGTTGTAGTTATTGCTAATGTTGTGGTTGTTTTTGTTGTCGTTGTAGTTTTTGTGGTTGAAGTCGTGATGATGGTGGTTATGATTGCTGATGTGGTTGTTATTGTGGTTATTGTTTTGCTTGTAGTTGCAGTTGTGATTGTGAACGTGGTTGTGATTTTTGTTACAGTTGTAATTGTTGTAATGTTGTTGTTGTTGTTGTTGTTGTTGTTGTTGTTGTTGTTGTTGTTGTTGTTGTTGTTGCTGTTGCTGTTGTTATGTTGTGGAGATTGTTGTGGTCATTGTTGTGGTTGTGGTGGTAGCTTAAGTTGTTGTTGTAGTAAATGTGGTTGTGGTCGTGGTGGTTGTTGTTGTAGTGATTGTGATAGTTGTGGTTGTGGTTGTGGTTTTCTAAACCGACCCTTTTTCTACCTAAAGCTGGCAATAACAGACCCACATTAACTTTGACAACTAGAAAGCTTAAGGTGTTATTGATAACTTGAAAAAAACTTGTGAGGTATCCAAAGTGACTTCCTGGTTACACTTTGCTAATATTATTTATTGATATACCGTTGTTAATACTGTTATTATTGTTGTTGTTTTGGTGGTGGTACGGACAGCTGTGAAGTGTTATTGTTTTTTGAGTTGTCATCGTTATTGTTATTGTTGCTGTTGATGTTATCACTGATGTTTTTGTTGATGTTATTGTTGATTTCATTGTTGTTCAAGAAGTGTTGTTTATTACTGTTGCAAATACGCTCGTAGCACACACGTTTCTTAAGAAAGTTTCTAATAATCGCTTCTTTCCTGTCGCCGTTTGTTTTAAGGTGAAAACGATACCGATTCGTGCAATAAAGAATTGACATAATTTATTTCTCTCTTTCCATTTCTCTCTCTCTCTCTCTCTCTCTCTCTCATCAACAGAACTCCATCTCCTTATCCTCCCCGTCCA
>NW_004798257.1:0-1552 GCF_000002075.1 Aplysia californica | reverse complement strand
TCTTCCCCTCCCCATATCACCTGATTACTCATATCTAAAATCTGACCTAATTTTTAAAATATTATAGATGTAGTGACAGTCTTTAGGAAAGCAAACAAGCAGAAAACACCATCCCCACACCCCCCAAAAAAACAAAAAAACAAAAAAACAAACCTCAAACAAACAGACAAACGAACAAACCACACTCAAAAAACGCCAATTAAACAACAACATAGACAACTTGTATACGTTCTCTAAAGTTAGAGAACGTAGACACTATGAACATTTTTAAAATAAAAATTAGTCATTGAAAAATTTAAAAAGCCCTTTAAAAAATACTTATAAACATCAATAACTTTAGGTAGAATAAGATATTAAAAAAAAGCATCTTGCTTAGCTTTATTTGGACCGCATCTCTGTCAAGTTTCATTTAAATCCATTCTCAACCTTTTGACTTTAGCAAAAATTGTACCGAAAAATATGATTTCGAGGAAAACGCAATTTTTGGGCATACGGAGTTGATGGTATCATCATAATTCCTGTCCATTTTCCTTTTTTCGGGTGAAAATAATGTCCATCTATGTTGAATAGAAGTCGAGATATGTGTGATTGAAAGAGGTGAAGGTCATCTGGTTTCAGAGGTAAAATTAGCGAGACAATAGCCGCCAAAATTGAGTCATTTCTTTAGGTTGAGAGTCCATGGAAACTGAAAATTTACATTTCTTCTGCCTTTAATCAACGTTTTTCCAGTCAAACACACAAAGAAATGTGCTCTTTAATGGGCATGAAAAGAGTTGAACCGAAAAACAAAAAATCGACAAAAATTCCCAAACTTGCCGGAAAATGCCAATTTCTTCCAAAACCACTACGGCAGTCTTTATTGCACGGTAGTGGTCTGAGCTCAATGTTAAAAACAATCAGGAAACGGCAAATGCAGTTCTTGGGACACCTGAATAGACATAAGGGTCTTGAACATCTAGCTCTCCCTGGCAAAATTGAGGGCAAGCGAGGCAGGGGTAGGCCCACAAAAACATACTTAAGGAACCTGAACAAATGGGTAACTGGGAAAGATCAGGGAAACGTAGCTTTTTTTTTAGATCATCCGAGCAAAGGAATGAATGGAGAACCATGATCACCGATGTCTGTCGCAGATCTGGCACTGGATGATGATGATGATGATGATGATGATGATGATGATGATGATGATGATGATGATGATAATGATGAGTGTTCTGAGCGGGTTACACCGGCCTGGCTGTAATGAAGTCACAGCTGACCTCTGGCTGGAATGTCTCTGTGGGGCAACGGGAGATGGACACACCACGGCAATAGTAACAACAACAATAACACAAACAACAACAACGACGACTACTACTACAACAGCAACTACAACAACAACAACACCAACACCACCAACAACAACAACAACAACAACAACAACAACAACAACAACAACTACAACTACAACTACTACTATTACTACTACTACTACTACTACTACTACTACTACTACTACTACTACTACTACTACTACTACTACTACTACTACTACTACTACTACTACTACTACTAC
>NW_004798256.1:228686-233957 GCF_000002075.1 Aplysia californica | reverse complement strand
CCGCTCAAAATAACTTTAGACAAAAATAAAATAACAATATAAAATGTTAAAATTTATTTAATAGCTCAACGTTTCGCCCCGTGGGCTTCCTCAGGAGCAACTGAGAGAAAAAGTCGAATTTTCTGTTTCAGGCATTGGTGTGGATGTCTGTAAGCATATCATCATCATCATCATCATCATCATCATCATCATCATCATCATCATCATCATCATCATCATCGCAATAATCATAATAATCATGATATTAGCAGTAATAGCTGTAGCAGTAATAATGATGATAATACAAATAATAATAATAATAATACTAATACTGATACCACTACGACTACTACTACTAATAAGAGTGCATAGGATATTGCACATAGCCACCCTGTCATCATGCTCCATGTGATTTACAACTATACTATTATCCCATAAGATCCCATAAGACCACTTAGAAAAAACGTTCGTTTTCCTTGGAAGCATACATTGCGGCCTGCGGATTCCATGCGCACAAACACCATCAGACTGACAAGACAGATCTTTTGCTGTCTATATCTATAGCCGGGTACCTAATCCCACCGCGGTGAACTGAAGCAAATTTGTGTAAAGTGCCCTTCACTTTCCTAAGAACACAACGTCGAGCCCCTGACGGGTTTCGAACCCACGACCTTACGGTTGAGAGTCTGTGAGCATAACTAAGTGGCCCCCGACGCCACATGTAGCAGTTAGGTCCTTCGATGCCGCACGCAGGAGACCCGAGGACGATTCTCGAGTGAAGTAAGGGACATATTTGTGTGTAAGTGCCTTTTCCAGGGTCACAAAGCTGGGCCCCTGACGGGGTTCGAACCCCAGACTTCACCGTTGCCGGTCCAAGACCGGTCCTAACCACTAGGCCTCCAACGCATACATGCATCCTGTAATATGTGCCTCACTGTGTAGAAAGGGGCTGCACCTAGACAATTAGAGTACATAGGGCTGCTCCGAACTAAACCAAGATCAGCTGTGTGGATCTTATTATTCTTGTAAGCGAGGTTGCCTTGCTCTTCATTCATTAATAAAAGAATGGGCAAGCTTTCCCCCACAGTTGTTGTTGACTTTGGACATTTGAACACTGGCGTGTGTAGGCGAGGAGGCAGGGGGGAAGGAGTAAATCGATTCTGCTTTTGAATGGAAGTTACAAGAATGACGGCAAGGTCACAGCTGCGTTCTCACGGCTCTTTGTGCGGAGTAGCGTGGCATAACTATTCTTCCTGTGTCTGTGGGTGGGTGGTTTGCGGGTGCTCTGGTGTGGGTTGCTCTTTCTTTCTCATCAAACTTATCTGTTTGTTTCCGCAAGAGTCACTTACAGTTTTATGGCGCTAGCAACTCTATGAGTTGATTTGAGCGCGCGTATCTAACATGATGTATCGTTCTTAAGATCTTATCTCTCCTATTCTTTTCTTCGTAGGTTACTCTCAAGTATTAACACTTCTAATATTCGGCTTTTTAATGACCTATTTATGTGGCAAGTGCCGTAAAACTCTTACGAAAACTGGAAAAACTCTCTAATAACATCTCAAACCTTCGGCGCTTAAATAATCCATGTATTTTGTCTCAAGTGCCGTAAAACTTACTAAAACTGTATCGAAAACAACATCAACAGTTAGGATACAAATTACAAACACTTTATTGTACTTGTTTTCCGTTTTGTTCTTTTGCGTTTAATATACGGTTTGTTGCAAGATTACGTTATATTTTATGCGGAGTCGAATTTTCTGTTTCAGGCATTGGTGTGGATGTCTGTAAGCATATATGGTATTTTTCAGACGTAGAAATAATTAAATGTAACGTTACTGTTTGCAGCTCATTAGTGACTGGTCCGTATTTTGAGTTTACTGAGAGTCGGCGGTTGTATCCATGGTGGTAAGTGAAATCACTGGTGCGTGTCAACTATTGATTTTCGGGCGGTTGACGGATGCTCTGGGGTGGTTGGTGGATGCTCTGGTGTGGCTTACTCCTTCTTTCCTGTAAATCATCTATTGTCCTCATCTCTCCTCCTTTTCTTTGTATGTCACACCCCTTGTAATACCTCTAATCCCCAGCACTTATTAGACTTATTTGTGTTGCAAGTGCCGTAACACTAACTAAAACTAGAACTAACTCCCCTTTCCCTTCTATGGGCGTGGCTGGAGTCTAATGTATCTATTGTGGTTAGTTGGCAGTTGCTCTGATGTGGTTTTCTCCTTCTGTCCTGACGTCCGTATCTCTCTTTTTTGTGTTTGTTACTAGACTTTAAAGGTACACCTTTAATCTTCTGCACTTATATGACCTTATTGTGTTGCACATGCCGACGCCCCCCGGGGCGGTGCCACTGACTGAAGTGTCTTTAGGCCATTCCCAAAGGGGGACATTTCTCGATCTAGTGCACAGTAGAATTGTAAATAGGCTGATCTAACAATGTCATGCTCATAACTGTGTCTAAACTACAACAGGGAACTGCTGCTTTTTCTTTCCTAATCCTTACTACCGTCATTTTCCTCTTCGTCTTTTGTATGTGTGTCACACTCTTGTGACCCGTTATTTCCGGGGTGTCTTGATAGTCGAAGCAGACGTTGTGCTGCTGAAGCTAGAGAGGTGAGCAGAGTAAGTCTGATTCCCTGTAAGGACTTCTCTATTGACATCCACCCTTTTGCGCTCATATGACCGTATGCAGTTGCGAGTGCCGTAAAACCTCTTCTACAACAAAAAGCACTTGCCGTAAAACGCTTACTATAGCAAAACTAAGTCACGGAATGTTCCGTTCCCGTCGCCAGTAAGATGGCAGCATTTGGAGAAACTTGAAGCTAGTTCCAAGAAATGAGAGTCGGGGGAAAGGTCAGCGAGAGGAAAGTGGGACCTGTTGGTGTCATGCCTGGGTGGCTGAGCTGTGAATGTTTGTCGTAATAGAAGGGTGGGAGGAGAGGGAGGGAGAGAGAGAGAGAGAGAGAGAGAGAGAGAGAGAGAGAGAGAGAGAGAGAGAGAGAGAGAGAGAGAGAGAGAGAGAGAAACAGGCAGGCAGGCAGGCAGGCAGATATACATACAGACACAGAGAGAGAGAGAGAGAGAGAGAGAGAGAGAGAGAGAGAGAGAGAGAGACAGAGACAGAAGAGACAGAGACAGAGACAGAGACAGAGAGACAGAGACAGAGAGAAAGAGAGAGAGAAAGAGAGAGACAAGAGAGGGAGAGAGAGAGAGAGAGCGAGCCTTTTGCTTTTTTTATATGCTTACCCCGAAGTGCGGCGAAGCGTTTGGTTTGAGTGTTGTTCATTTATGCCCTCTTCTTACCTCTATCACCCTTTTTGCATTTGTCTCTCGTTCCCCTCCCCCTCCTACTCCGAGCTAGCAATAGAATTGTGCTGACAGAAGGAGCAACAAACGACGTGTTGAGCTATTTGCTTGGCCTAACGTGGGATCTCCCGCTGACGTTTGAGGCGAGGGAAGAACCGGGCATGTGCTAATCTGGCTCAGATCGAACGTTTAGATTTAGTGAAAAAGTTAAATGGCACTTGTAACACAATTTGGTCATAGAAGTGCTCAAAATTAGTGGTGTTACTAGAGTAAAATAAAGATATATATTTAAAAATTTCGGTAAGTGTTTTGCGGGCTCTCAACTGCATAAGGTCATATGAGCGCGCGGAAATAAATAAATAAATAAATTGATGAGAGAGGAAAAAAATGAAGGAAGGATAATGACAATCAATGTTTGGTAGACAAGAATATAAGCATACCACGCCAGAGCACTGTCCAAAAACCAACAAACAATTTTAAAAAGATTATGTTAAACAGGATTAGCCCACGCATCTATCCACTGTAACTTAGTGCCAATATCTCAGTTATGATCCACGGATATATACATTTTTTATTTGAAGCTGTAAGATTTGAAGGAAGCTTTAACAGTTTGGTTTTTAAAATTTGTTTTTTGTTTCTATTAGGAACAAGTTTGGACTGAACATTTTTTTTTTTCAAATGCTAGGTTTTCTGTTTTCAACGGCAATTCACATGACGCGCAAGATTAGATATGTTCCGGATTCTCTCTCTCTCTCTCTCTCTCTCTCTCTCTCTCTCTCTCTCTCTCTCTCTCTCTCTCTCTCTCTCTCTCTCTCTCTCTCTCCCTCCTCTCTCTCTGTCTGTCTGTCTGTCTCCCCCCCCCTCTCTCTGTCTCTCTCTCTCTCTCGCTGTCTCTGTCTCTCTCTCTCTCTCTTCTCCCCCCCCCCTGTCTCTAACCCCTCTCTCTTTCTTTCTCTCTTTCTCACACTCTCTCATTCTCTCTATCCTCCCTCTCTATTCTCTCTCGTTCTTTCTCTCCCCCTTTCCCTCCGTGGGTTATCACCACCGTTGTGAATACACTTGCTGTCAGCGTCTGTATATCATTAGTGTGACGCATCCTCTCCACCCAACAGGGATGTGTGGGCGGTAGGTGGGTGCCGCGGATGGCTTGCAGACTTTGACCTGGTTTGGTTTGTCTTTTGCAACTCTTAATATACATGTATTATTATTTGCCCCTGCCTATGGGTGGTTGGTGGGTGCTCCTTCTTTCGCTGTCAAACAGTGGGTGGTTGGCTTGTGCTCCTTCTTTTCCTATCAAACAGTGAGTGGCTGGCGGGTGCTCTGGCGTAGGTTGCTCCTTCTTTTCCTATCCAAATAACATGTCGTCGTTGTCTGTCCTCGTTCTTTTTCTGTGTATGTTTTCTTCTCTGTAGTAACACCTCTAATGTTGGGCCCAAAATGTTTGATTTATTTGTGTTGCAAGTGCTGTCAACTCTCCTTCAAACTATACTAAGCGCTAATCTTTGGCACTTATATGATAAACATGTACTTGTGTTGCAAATATCATAAATCTCTTTGTAAAACTGAAACTAAACTAAACTAAACTAAACTAAGCCAAACGAAACGAAACGAGACTAGACTGGACATAACTAAATTGAATTTATCTACGCTAAGCTAAACGTATACCAAGCCAAGCAAAACGAAACAGTGGGTGGTTGGCCGGTGCTCTGGCGTGGTTTGCTTCTTTCCTATCAAACATCTATCGTCCTTATCTTTCCTCCTTCTTTTTTGTGTTTGTTACTCTGTTGCAACACCTCTAATCTTCTTCACTTATATGACCTTATTGTGTTGCAAGTGCCATAAAACGCTTACTAAAACAAAATAAACAAAACAGAACAACCCAAACAAAACTCGTCCCTGCCTACATTTAGGTGGCGCTAATGGTACATATTTCCAGTAATGTAAAGTGCTTGAGTGTGTGTGTGTTTGTGTGGGTGGGGGTGG
>NW_004798256.1:223072-226987 GCF_000002075.1 Aplysia californica | reverse complement strand
TGTGTGTGACAGACAGACAGACAGACAGACAGACAGACAGACAGACAGACAGACAGACGGACAGACAGAGGACAGAAACAAGGGGAGTAAGGAAGACCTCTGCATCCAATGCGTATTTGTGTTTTAGTAGGCGGTTGCCATTTTGAGGTGCTGTATACGAGTTCTGGGTTATGTTTGGCTGTCATTTTTCCTCCTTTCTTCTGCCCAACATCTGCTGCATTACTGCTACGTTTTCTCCTGTTCGAACAAATATATTTATGGTAAAGTTGTGAAGAAAGCACGATTCTTTTCTTGAGCGCCGTTGCCCAAGTAGTTTGCGCCTTCCAACGCGAGCTTTATATAATACATTTTAACAAGTGTGGGGTGGCAGACTTCTGGTTGGTGGGGGGTTGGCGGGTGCTCTGGTGTGGTTTGCTCCTTCTTTCCTATCAAATATCTATCGTCCTTATCTCTTCTCCTTTTTTGTTTATGGTACTCTCTTGTACTTCGGCACTTATATGACCTTACCGTTTTGCAAGTCCCGTAATGCTTTTATTAAAACGAAAAACTCTTTGGCACTTATATGACCTTATTGTGTTGCAAGTGCTGCAAAACTCTTATTAAAGCAAAACAACAACAACAGCAACAACAACAACCACCATCACCACCACCACCATAATCACCACCACAACCATCAGTCCCACCCCCCCAAAAAAACAACTAAAAATAACAACAACCTAAAAAACAAAACAAAACACACCAAAAATTCAACGGCAAGCCATTTCCCTATAGTTTGCGCCTTCCAACGTGAGCTTTAACAAGTTTGGAACAGGTGTGGTATAGCAGACATCTGTTTCCGTCGACTTTTCCTCCCTCATTCCGGTAAAGAATAGAAGATGAGACAGTGCTTTCGTTACTTCAGCTGTAGACGCCGGGATCTGTGTACTGTGTACCCGGTGACGCCCGACTCTGTGCGTGGGTACACGGCGTCTCACAGGCCTCCTTCAGCACCCGTGAGGGTGGTTGGCGGGTGCTCTGGTGTGGGTTGCTTCCTTCCTATCAAACATCTATCGTCTTTATCTCCCCTCCTTCTTTTTTGTGTTAGTTACTCTCTTGTAACACTTCTAATCTCCAGCCCTTATATGACCTTATTGTGTTGCAAGTGCCGCAAAACGCTTATTAAAACAATCAGCACCCAGTCGTGGGGGTGGAACCGTAGACTCCGCGGACTTCCTGAATAATACCGGGTGCCCATGGGCACGGTCGGGTTGGGTCGCGTCAAGTCGGGTCGCGTCAGGTCGGGTCGTGTCAGGTCGGGTCGGTTTGCTTGCCAGATTGAGGGCGCAAAGCGGTTATCGTGGCACAAATCGATCGCCCTACTCGTCGCCTAAAAAACAAACCCGTTTGTTTTCACGTGACGAGTCGGGCGATCCGAGAACCGATCCCCCAGTTGGCACTCCGTAAAGAAATACTGAAACCAAGAGAGAAGCCCGAAAGCTGGGTGCATCCACAAGACGAGTGTAGGTGGCGCCTTTAAATGTTCCAAATGTGGCAAACTTTTCTTCTCTAGCAGACTTGGTCTCATCGGCCACTGCAGCAGCCTCAAGTCGTCGTAACCTTTAATTGTTCTATTTTATCTATTTCGCTGGAAAAATAGTCTCCTCTGCGGGTGTATTGGTCATCCACAGATATTGATGGACGAGCTTCTTCTATTTGACTCCGGGATCTGCAAAGATTACTACTAGTAGAGAATCTTTGATCTGTGTACCCAGTGACGCCCGGCTCTGTGCGTGGGTGCACGGCGTCTCACAGGCCTCTGTCAGCACCCTGTCGTAGGGGTGGAGCTGTAGACTTGGTGGATGTATCAGAGTTGTATTCCAGCCAAGAAGGTTATATAGTAAGGTTCTTGATTCCATCGTAATTCTAAGCTCACATGTACTGAGAACTGTGTGGGTGGATTGTGGCGCACAGCATTTAAGGCGAATCGTTAGGATCATAGGAGAAAGGAGCGCAGAGACCGGAGGTGGGCGGGGTTGGAAAGGGGGTGGGGCTGGAGATGAAAGCAGATGGCAGAGCATATCTTTAAAAAAACAGGAAAGGAGGAGAAAAGAATAAAAATACACTTTAGAGGGAAATAAAGTATGTGGCTGTCAGATTTCGAACATGGGAACCTAATGAACGAGAGGCGACCACCGTGCATCTAGACCACGAGAGCTCCCACCATATGCATTGTTTGTTGTAAAAAGGACGACTTGTAAATCTTACATCTATTTTTAGCATCGTGTGTTGTGACGTTCTAACCTTGTGCCCTCTTTCATGCCTGTGTGCAGCTATACCCAGAGAGTAGGTAAACACGACGTATTCGCTGGCTGTGTATCTTTGGGTGTATAGCATTTCCCGCTTGTTCTTCAAAAGAGATCTTGGATTGCAGGTGGTTGGCTTGTGCCACTAGTAGGTATTACTTCTTTACTTTCCATCTCTTGCTACTGCCTGTCTGTCGTACTTTTCCCCCCTGCACTAAATGACCATTAGTGTGTCAGTGTGCTTCTCTTTACTCACGCTACACAAAAATAAAAATCTTGAACTGGAGGCAAGGAACCCAACGTTCTAGCGTCGGTGGTCTAGTTGTTACTAGACAACTAGACGTCGGTGGTCCAGACTACCGGACTCGGAATCGTGAGTTGGTTCGAGCCGCGGGCCCGACGTTGTGTCCTTGAGAAAGGCACTTTAAATGAGCTTTCCCCACTTCACCCAGGTGGGAATGGGTACCCAGCCATTGACAACGAAAGGTCTTGTCAGTATGTTAGTGTTTTAGCGCCTATAAAAGGCAGCTTGTACTGTATGCTTCCCAGGAAGTTGAGATTGTTTCCGAATGCTATCAGGTCTGCTGGGGGAAAGAGTATAGATTGTAACGCGCATAAGGCTTGCGCTTGAGCAGGGATTTGCGCTATACTACAATTTAATTATTATTATTAACAATAATTTTTGCCGTTGTTGTTTTTATTGCTGCTGCTTGTACTTGCTTGCTTGCTTGCTTGCAGCTTATGTTGTAGATCGGAGACACTAAATCCCAGCAGAAACATCTTTCCCTTGAGGGATAAGAATTCTTGTCTTGTCCGTGGTGTACAAAAGGAGGATAAGAGCATATCGGTTGTGCAACAGACGCCGGAGCTTGGGATTGTGACATCTCGCGTTGGATTTTTTCTTCTTCTTAAATTTTGGAATATTGGGGGCTGGGGAGGCTGGAATCACGAAATGCTACTGTCTGATACCGTGATACCGTGCCGGATTGAGTTTCGCCTTGCCCTTTTGAGATTGGATAACGCACTCTAGATGGGTGAGTCCTGTTGCCAGACTAAACACAGAAATAACAAACATTAAGCTCGGATTTATAAAAACTAATTGCGGGCACAGGGGTGTATTTATTAGTGTTGAAAGGGGGGGGGGGGGTCCACCTTAAAACTATCTCCCTTATTAGGGACTCGAATTTTACCTAACCTCACACATATAACAAGCATAGTGAGGACTCCTTAATTCCGCAGTCAAATTTGAGAAAAAAGTTGTCATGGATGGAGACGACGGCCATATTGGATTTTGTTGACATGTCTTCTGTAATGAATGCCGCGCTTATTTCTCATGGAAATAGGTTTTTATTTTGCATGTATGTTAGCAGACAATAGATCCACAAAATTGTCAGTTGAATTTGTCCTAAACGAATAAGAGACATTTTAATGAATTTCTTCCTGAGACAGTATTCTAGTTTGAAAGAAATCCGTGAAAATACACACTTCAGACACCACCACCAAAAATCTATTGTATATAATTATTGAAAATTCAACAGACAAAACTTTTAGTGTTTCATCTTCTCTTCAATCTGTGACTATTTCATAAAGATTGGAGAAAATTTGTGGAGTTATTCAAAACGTATATATATAT
>NW_004798256.1:220932-222564 GCF_000002075.1 Aplysia californica | reverse complement strand
GCCCCTTCCTCAAAATCCCACATCAGTACAAGGAACCAGAGGGCAATAACTATTGGGCATAGGCAGGGTTCGTTCCCCGATGCTTCCCCTGACAGCTGGGATCTCGGAGCGGGAGATGCGACATCCTGATACCGGCCGGCCTCGCCCGAGTCACCCGTTGGCCTTTGCGGGAACGATAAAACCCCGCGAGAAATGCACCGACGCCTGTGGTGTAGGGTGGAGCAGTTAGGTGCTTCGCTGTCGCACGCAGGAGACCTGAGTTCGATTCCAAATGGGAGGGTGAGGGGAGATAACAATTTTTATTGAGTGTCTCGGTCTTTTTGCTGGGATGTTGTATCCCTCTCAGCTTGCGTTGGCCCTGAAAGGCAGGGTCGGAGTCGGCCTCCTAATTAAACTAACTTTTGTCGATGGGGGCGTGAAATAAATAAACAAACACACAAACAAGCGAATGAATGAATGATGAATGAATTAATACAAATCACTTGGCATCCGAATGCTCTGCTACTCTTCGAAATACATGTATTTGTTACTATATTGTGTATATTTTTGCCCTTTCTTTCCTATCAAACATCTCTGTCATTCTTATCTCCCCTCCTTCTTTTTGTGTTTGTTACTCTCTTGTAACACCTCTAATCTTCTACACTACTGACTTTATTGTGTTGCAAGTGCCGTAAAACACGTACTACTAGTATATGTAAGGAACCTGCGGTAAATACCTGGGCCGCTGCGCTTTAGGCTGAAAGCTGGGATCTGTGGGTGGGAGATGAGACACACTGATACGGACAGGGTCGGTCGTCCATTGGCCTTTGGTGAAACGATAAAACCTGTCTGAGAAACCCTGGGGTTTTTTTGGGGAGCAAACAGCTGACAAGTCAGAACAGTACCCAGTGCACACTGTCTATCGATTTCAGTCGAATAGAGTAGGGGCAAGCCAAATCTTTGCCAGTGGAAGGTCAAAAGCTATCATTTCGTCTCAAAACGTCAGATTCGACTTGCGATCATGAACAACAAACGGTTTTGATGTTAAAGGTCACAAAAGAATTTAGTCGAATGCGTTCGAATTGGGCCGAAATACAGGTAGCTTTTGGCGCTTTCCGAAGAGATATCTCGCTGGCCCCGACATTATCAAATGCATTTAATTGGCAGTGTGCACTCACTATAAGGATCGCTGGGTTGTTCACACAGACCTGCTCGCCGCACGGGGTCGGTCTGCCTCGCCCTCTTGTTCTCCTTCTCTCTCTCTCTTTTTTTTTGTTGAGAGAGGGGATACTTGTTTTTTGTTTCGGGTAGAGACGATGATAAGGTGACGTGTGTTTTCTAAGTTGTGAGGTTTTTTTGATTCAGGGGCAATATATTTGTTTTGCACTTTCTCTTCCCTCCCTCCGCCCCCGAGTCTCACTCTCTCTTTCTCTCTGTCTCTCTCTCTCTTTCTCTCTGTCTCTCTGTCTCTTTCTCTCTGTCTCTCTGTCTTTCTCTCTGTCTCTCTGTCTCTCTTTCTCTTTCTCTCTGTCTCTCTGTCTTTCTGTCTCTCTCTTTCTCTCTGTCTCTCTCTCTCTTTCTCTCTTTCTCTCTGTCTCTCTGTCTGTCTGTCTGTCTGTCTGTCTGTCTGTCTGTCTGTCTGTCTGTCTGTCT
>NW_004798256.1:218329-220693 GCF_000002075.1 Aplysia californica | reverse complement strand
TCTCTCTCTCTCCCTCTTTTCCCCCCTCACACACACACACTCTCTCTCTCTCTCTCTCTCTCTCTCTCTCTCTCTCTCTCTCTCTCTCACATTCACGACAATTCACAAGCAGAGATACACAGAAGCTCTCTCACAGTCACCAACAAAACAAAACGTTGCGCGATGCGTCGCCTACTACTTATGACACGTCCGGAAATGCGAAAATGTAAGAGGGTCACCGGATGGAGACACAATTAAGGAGTTTAGAGAGGGAAAAGCAACAAAACAAAACCAAAATAAATAATAAAAAAGACCCCCAACAAAATACCAAAAGGAGTCTTTTCAGTGGTGTATTCTATTGTGTGACCCAGAGTGTGAGGCCATTTTTGCTCCACCGACGCGAGTAGCTGCATTAGCAGGCACTTTTATCTAAATGGGATCTACTTAGCCTAATTTCGGACTGGTTGACATTCTAGAGACTTATCATGTAGTAGCCGTTAGTAGTTGTAAGTCTCACGCAAAGTCTGTAGGCCAGGCTACTGTGAGTGACATCTGACAGGAGATGAGGGTTTTTTTTTTTTTGGGAGTATTTCCGTGTGTTTCTGTGAGAGCTCTATCAAAATAGATGGCCCTGACAGACCAGATGGAAGGAATCCGTCGAGGGGGCATGACGATTTCTCCCAGACTCTTCCTTTATTCTCTGAAATCCCCGATGACTTCACCTTTCTCTCTCGAGAGAACTGGTTGTTTGGAGACGCTATTTTTGTGTGGTAGTGTAGTGGTATGACCTTTTTATTTACGGCTCGGCTCTACGTCAGTGTAGGGCTGGCGAGTGCTCTGGTGTGGTTTGCTCCATCTTTCCTATCGAACGTCAATTTTCTTTGGCCTTTCTTTTCTTTGACTATACGGCGTGGTGTGGTTGGCAGGTGCTCTGGTGGGGCATGCTCCTTCTCTCCAATCAAACGTCCACTATCGTCCTTGTCTCTCCATCTTCTTTTTTTTTTTTTGTATGTTACTCTTTAGTTGTACCTAGCAATATGTGCCTGTTGTCTTTGGCACTTTTATGATCTAATTCTGTTTCCGTGCAAATCTGGTACGGGTGGTTGGAGGGCGCCACTGGTAGGTCCCACTTCTTTACCTTCCCCTCTGTTTTTTATGTCTGTACCTGTCTTACGTTTTGCCAGCACTAAATGACCGTTATTGTGTCGATGTGCTTCTCTTAACGCAAACAAACAAAAACCTGGCAGACTGCGAACCAGTCAGATTGATTCGATTGGCAGTGTGCGCGGTGTATTACGAATATCTGTAGCAGCTATGCCGTGTAGACTGATGATATTGTGTCTCTGCCAGACCAGAAGCAAGGTGAAGGCCGAACCATCACCTGTTGTCACTTGCTGTGGGTTTTTGTTGTTCTGGAGTAGGGGTTTTGTTTTTTAAGGTTTTGTATTGCTTTTTTGTCGGCTTTTTTTTCTTTTGGTTTTGAGATTTTTTCATTTGTTCTTTGTTTTTTTTTATTTTGCGTTTGTTTTTATTTGTTTTGTTTGGGGTTTTTTTGGTGTGTTTTTCGTTTTTTGTGTGTCTTTATCTCTCATTCTTTACTTATCCGTTAATCCTTGTAACTTGTTTTTGGTTTTTGCGTTACCACCATCGTCAATAATTTATTTATATAGGCTCCAGTCATTCATTTCTAGGTGTTGTTTTTGCCATTTTGTATGACCTATTTGTGTTGAAAATGCCGTCTAACTCTTTCAATAAATAATTAAATATATAAATGAATGAATATTTTTTTTAAAGACAGAAAGAAAGAAAGAAAAGAAGGCAAGGAAGAAAAGTCGGGTAAAAAAAGGGTTACCGTGATGTTGATGCCACCGCCCCCACAGCCTTTTGGGTTGTTTTTTTTGGGTAGAAAGGGGGTAGGGTGGTGTTTTTGTTTTTGTTTTTGTTTTTGTTTTCACCCAGTCCGTGTAGACTGCTGTTAATGCTATCGCCGAGATAGCTGGCACTGCTACACGGCGTGAGCGTCGTTCCAGAAATACGTCTGGGTGGTTGACGGGTGCTCTGGTGCGCTTTGCTCCTTCTTTCCTATCGAAACATCAATCGTCCTTATCTCTCCTCCTTCTTTTTTGTATGTATATCTATCTCCTTAGTAGCACCTTTAGTCTTCGATACTTGTACGACCTATTTGTGTCGCAAGGGCCGTAAAACTCCTGCTGAAACGAAACGTAATACAAGTCATGTATGTCTCGTCATCTCCCGCAAGGTCTTCCCGCCCCCTCCCTAGGCCGGCCTCTGTGACCTTCCTCCTTCCTCGCTTTACGTTCCCAGCTGGATTCTCTCTCTCTCTCTCTCTCTCTCTCTCTCTCTCTCTCTCTCTCTCTCTCTCTA
>NW_004798256.1:212707-217123 GCF_000002075.1 Aplysia californica | reverse complement strand
AAATTTCCTACCAACTGAAAATATTAGGTGTGTCCCGCGCGCTCATATGACCTATGCAGTTGCGAACGCCGTAAAACACTTTACAAAAACAAAAACAAAGACTAACGGGAAAGATAAAAACATGTTTAGAGATATTATTATCATGACAATCTTATCACCAGCATAAAAGAATTTCTATACAATTTATTATAAATGAAGAAAGATATAAAAGCTGACAATTATATTACATGGATATGCCACACCAGATGCACATTTCAAACCACATGCAGAAATTTATCACTGGTTTTAAATTTTATTAAACGTTTTAATATTAGAGATACAATAATATTATGTTGCCTACTTGTATGTGTGCCTAGATACTAGATAAAAATCAACAGAATATACACATAAAAGTCATTTAAGTGTTTATTTCCATAGCCAGCAGCCTTGTCGCAGATGGCAGAAAAGTTCTTTCGCATTTCTCCTCCTCCTCCTCCTCCTCCTCCTCCTTCCCCCCCTCTCTCTCTCTCTCTCTCTCTTTCTCTCTCTCCTTCTCTCTTTCCTTCTCTGTCTCCTTTTCTCCCCCAGGCTGTGTTCTAGTGCCAAATTTAATAGTCCTGATTTATTTCCATCACGTTGTGGCTGTTAGGCAAATCGCATTTAACTAGATTTACTGGGATGGAAGTTCCCTGGGGGGGGGTCCGTCGTAATTTCTGTTTTATTTTCACTACAAGAACTGTGTTGGTGGTTAGCGGGTGCTTTCGTGTGGTTTGCTCCCTTTTTTTCCCTATCAATGATCGATCTGACGTCCTTATCTTTTGTCCGTGTGTTACTCTTTGGCAATACCTCTATTCCTCCGTACTTAGGTGACCCAATTGCAAGTGTCGTAAAAGTCTTACTAAAACTGAAGGACAATTATAGCTATTAATCTCAGCATTTATTTTCGGTCTGACCGTAAGTGTGTTTTTCCCATGACTGAAATGTCTTTTTGTTTGCAAATTATGCAACTTCCTAGGTAAACAGGTATTTTCACGAAATTTTACTGGCTTCCTAAGGTTTGAGAGATTGGATTTTTCAACACTACTTCCTTGTAGCTAGCAGGTTCTATAAACTGAACTGACATTGATGAAGAAATAAATCGTTCTCTCTCTCTCTCACCTCCCCCCCCCCCCAACAATCGCTAAGTCTCTAAGTCTCTCCCTGTCTCTCTCGCTTTCCCCCCGTACTTGCACTCTCTCCCTCTTTCTCCCTAACACTCAACCCTCTTTCATCCTTTCTCTCCCCCCTCCCCCCTCAATGTCTTTAGTTTAGTTTTAGTAGAGGTTTTACTGCTCTCGCAACTGCTTAAGGTCATATGATCACCAAAATATCAGAGGTGTTACAAGAGAGTAACAAACATAAAAAGAGAAGAAGGGGAGATAAGGATGATAGATGTTCGATAGGAAAGAAGGAGCAAACACACCAGAGCACCCGCCAACCACCCACCCTCCATGTCTGATTTCAGCCCCCTCCCCCTTTCAGCCCCCCCCTCTCTCTTTCTCTATCTCTCGCTCTCCCTCCTGCCCTCTTTTAAAATTAATGTGTGAGAGGTAGTTTTTTTTTTCAAACCTTGACTGAATGTCGAAATTGAGAGGACAGCTGATCTGACTGATGAGACACTGCATTTCACGAATCCCAGTTCATTAGCCATAAGCACTCATTGAAGGCTACTTTTTTGTTTGTAGAAAGTGGTTTGGTTGCATCGTTGTCCCCTCTTAACCATCAACACTATTGATCCCACAATGTAAACGACATTGAGCTGATCTTGAAGAGACGTTTGCGTTTACGAAACACTGTCTTCCCCTGCACACTCTCAAAATCTTTTTTTGTTTACAAATTCTTTCTCGAACTTGGTAGATCAGATGAAGAAAAACTTACAACCCACTTTTAAAGACTTTTAAAAGACATTTAGATATTATGCAGAAATAAGGCCAATAAGTGAAACGATGACCAGAGGCTTACATATGATTAATATTATTGCGTAGATTGTCTTCTATCAAGAAGTGCTTCTAATTATGTCGCAAAGTATAATCTACTGGAATTTAGCTCCTGGGATTTGGCATGGCGTAGGCAAAGGAACGAAGGCCGCAAAATTAACAAAGTTGTTCACTTTTAACGATGCATGAATTCATTAAAAATGAAGGGAAAGGGAAGGATAGGGGTGTGGGTAAGGGAATGGTTGGGGATTGTGCGGGTTGGTTGGGAATGGGGATTAAGGGGCTGGTTAGGGGGGTGAGGGGAAGAGGAATGGGGAAGGGGGGGTATGGGGGTCAGGGGTAGGTGAGGCGTTGCAGCAGGATGTGGGTGGTTTATTTGTTCAGGGCAAGAGGTATATCGCCATAACTCGCTAGCCCCGCCCCCCCTCCACCCTTTTCCACAGACGCGAAAGGATATTTATCGAGCCATGTAGAACCACTTGCTTTGTCGACTGTTAATAAAAACATATTATGTAACTCAGGAATTTGCTTCATACATAGTCCAACAAGAGAGCCCGAGACAGTCTCGGTACAGGCAGTAATGTGGTTAAAAACGCTTGACACTTCAGAACAGGATCATACTATCGAAATTCAGAATAATTATCAAAGGTGCAGTAGTGCATGCTTAAGCAAGGAAATAACCAAAGAAAACTGAGCGGGGAAAGGGGGGGGGGCATCCTATCTCTCCCTTGCACCCCACACTTCAAACTTTTAAATTCTTATCCATAACTTTCTTGGCTAGCCTATTTATTTGATTTTTTAAAAATTCTCCCGAGGTAACTTACACTGTTGCAGCCTGTTGCGTGCATAAAACTTTAACTCACACATCACATCTCTGGTTTATCCCAAATCGTCAGCAAGCGTTTCAGTTGTTCACTAAACCCAGAAAGAGACAATTTTCAGGAATGAAAAAAAACCCATACAAGAACAAATTCAACTGCTTCATTTTTTGAACAATTATATCTTACATTATGTGCCTTTTTCCTGCTTTTTCTAATATTCAAAATCAAAATTTGGCTTTCGCTGAAATATTTCTCGAGCACATGCAACCAAAACCTGGGATAAAGAAACTACAACTGAAAAATACAACATTTTGGCTTAGTACACATGAAAAGCTTGAAGACGAAATACTTATTTACGGGTGCGTGAACTAAGGAAAATAGGCCAAGATACTTTCCTAAAGGTTTTACATTTTTCTACCCGATGGAGCTAGAAACAGTACTAACAAAAGATCACGGGGTATATAATACACATAAACGTTGGAGCTGCTCAGAAAAGAAAAGTGTGGCATGTTATACGTATTACCAAACACGCTTAGAAAAAGGACTGAATGAGATTTTGAAATTTGATGAATGAATCAATAAATAATTGATTTGATTGATTTATTGAATTAAGAAGACAAATACATAGATATTGACTCAGACACATATAGCTCGTAGCTGTAGTTACAGATTTTGTTACTGCTGTTGTTGTTGCTGTTGTTGCTGTTGTTATCGTTGCTGCTGTTGTTATCTGCTGTTGTTTTTGTTGCTGCTGTTGTTTTTCCAGTTGTTCCTGTTGCTGTTATTGTTGTTGTTCTTGTTGATGCAATTGGTGTTGTTGCTGTAGTGGTTACTGATGTTACTATTTATCGTTCTTCCAAAAGAGTCTTCTATTCCATAATATATGTATATAGACATAAATAATACAATGGAAAGAAAAATAAAGACAGAGCTGACTGGCAAACTTGTATAAAATGTAAGAGATATGGCTGAGTGGATGGATAGACGGGTGGTGAGCAAAAGAAGGTTGTATGAATGAATGCGTACATAGCCAGACGGAGGGATAGTGTATTGATTTAAAAGGCAGAAAGAGGGACATAGTAGGCCATAACAACACACTATGTGTAAACAGAATAGAGAGAGAGAGAAAGAGAGCGGGTGTGTGTGTGTGTGTGTGTGTGTGTGTGTGTGTGTGTGTGTGTGTGTGTGTTTGCGTACGTACGTGCGTGTGTGTTGGTGTTTGTGTCCATCCTTATATACTATTTATGTATAGGCCTAAGTTTTATTTGGAGAAGGGGGAGGGTTGCGTGGAAATATTTTGCTTGTGGTTTTCTTGACGTTTTATATTTGGCTATTATGTTACACCAAGAGCCCGTAATAGACCCGCTTGTTAAGTTTTCCGTCAGCTTTGTTTACTGTTTCTACTTTTGGTCTTGTAATGCAATCCAGCTGAGCAGGCTACACCTTTGTCTGGATTTTCATGTTTTCAATACCTTGGATGTTACTTGATGTCCAGCTGCATTTTCTAAACTTATTGGGGTTTTTTCTTCAATTAGATAGGCCTTTTTGCCTGCCTTCAACCCGTATTCTCCCTCTCACGTCCTTTCCTCCCTCCCCCCTCCCCCCTCTCTCTCTCTCTTTCTCTCTCTCTCTCTCTCCTA
>NW_004798256.1:211562-212607 GCF_000002075.1 Aplysia californica | reverse complement strand
TAAAAGGTGCTGAGTTCTAGTCGAACTATTAATTACAATAATCATGTGGGTTCTGCAGTTCCTGTGAGTGGGTGGTTGGCACCTTCTCTCGTGCTGTTTGCTCCTTTTTTCTTTCTCTCATTTTAATTATCTCCTCCCTCTCTATGTACGTTGCTGTCCAGTAACACCTCTAATCTTCGGCACTTCTATCTTCGGCGTATTATGATGCAGGTGCTGTAAAACTCTTACCGTAATTAAAGTTCCATCCTGATTGATCGCGCTGGAGAAAAACGTGAAATTATACATTTGTGCACTTACGACCGATCAAATTAAAATTGTTTTATACTTTGGTGTTGTTGTTGTTCTTGTTGTTGTTGCTGCTGCTGTTGTTGTTTTGCTTTTTTGTTGGGGTGCTGTTTGCGTTGTGTTATTAAATTATCTGTTGTTGTTTCCACTACAGTTAGAATTCGTAATTACACCTTTTCAGTTTTTGTTCCGTTTACTTCCTCTTTTTTCCACTTTTTTGCCCTTTTTATTTTCTTACTCTTTCATTTTGCTTTCTCTTTTACTTTCTTTTCCATTTTGTTTTCTAATTTGCTTTTTGTGTCTTTAATGTTATCCTTTAGTTTCTCCACTTTTAAAATTACTGTTTTCTTTTACTTTTTCTCTCTTTCATTGTCTTTTTTTTGGTTTATTTTCTTATTCATTTTTTTCTCTGTCTCTTGCTCTTTTTTTCATTTTTTCTTGCTGTCTCTCTTATTGCTTTTTTTTTTCTCTTTTATTTTCTTTCTGTCATTTTCTGTTTTCTTTCTCTCTTTTGAACCTTTTCTCTCACCTTTTCCCCATTTTTCTCCACATATACTCTCTTGTCTTCATATTCTGTATTTTACTTTCTCTCTTTTCCAGGGCGATAGTGGAAAAATACCTGCTGGAAAAGTCTCGCATTGTGTTCCAAGCCAGAGATGAAAGGTAAGTGTCTGCCTTCGTTCTCTCTCTCTCGCTCTCTCTCTCTCTCTCTCTCCTCCCTCTCTCTCTCTCTCTCTCTCCTCCCTCTCTCTCTCTCTCT
>NW_004798256.1:208149-210057 GCF_000002075.1 Aplysia californica | reverse complement strand
CACTCCCCCTCCCCCGCACAGTCCAGCACTGACCGGCCCGCCAGAGTCCCGGAATTGATGGCGCATCCTTTCCTTTGATGTAGATAGTGGCCGGGACTTTATTAGCTCAGTTCTGGGCGCCCTGCCGCTCTGTAAACAGCCGCCGGTGGGCGGTTGGCGGCTGCTCTGCATGTGGTTTGCTCACTGCTTACTATATTATTATTATTGCACAGTGGAATACAGTACGCTTTATGTTTTGCTCCTTCTTTCCTGTCAAACGCATATCGTCCTTATCTGATCCCTCCTTTTCTTTGTATGTTACTCTTATCTAGCAACACTTTTAATCTTCGACACTTATATAATATGGCTTTGCTGTGTTGCAAATGCCGCAAAACCTTTACTAAAACTAAAAACTACCAAAATCTACCGTCATTCTTTCGTATCAAACGTATGTCGTTCTTATCTGGTCCCTCCTTTTCTTTGTATGTTACTCTTATCGAGGAACACATTCAGTCTTCGACACGTATGGCTTTAATGTGTTGCTAGTGCCGTAAAACTCTTACTAAACAACTAAGACTAAAAACTATCAAACATCTACCGTCTTTCTCTCGCTCTCTCTCTCTCTGCTCTCTCTCCTTCTTTTCTTTGTATGTTAATCTTATATCTAGGAACACATCTAATCTTCGACACATATGACCTTGCTGTGTTGCAAGTGCTGTAAAACTTTTACTAAAAGTAGAAAAAAGAAAGAAAGAATAAGAAACAGCCGCCGGCACCCCGTAGTGCCCTCGTCTTCTTCACAAAGTGGTGGAAGTACAGGTAGTAAACAAGGAGGCTATAAACAGACTTTATTCTAAGCTCCTTGGCAGTTCATGTATCTCTGCTCCCACACCTTGATCGGTTACTTTCGTCTTCGTCTTGCGGGTGGTTGGAGGGCGCCTATAGTAGGTTCTACACTTTTTAAATTTACCTCTGTTGGTTCTGTCCGTCTTACCTTTTCCCTGTGGGTGGTTGGCGGATGCTCTGGTGTGGTTTGCTCTTTCTTCTTTTCTATCAAACATCTATCGTCCTGATCTCTCCTCCTTCTGTTTTGTGTTTGTTACTCTATCTTGTAACACCTCTAATTTTCGGCACTAATATGACCTTATTGTGTTGCAAGTGCCGCAAAACACTTACTATAACAAAAAACCTTTTCCCAGCACTAGGCGATCATTATACTTTTCTTTCCTCGAACACGTTCTTCGTCTTCTCAAAGTAGGGAAAGTACACTTAGTAACTCTTCTCCTAAAGTTTGATCGGTTATTTTCTTCTTCGTCTTCGCCGCAAAGTTGTGAACATAAAACTTGAAGTATCTCTTCTCTTGTACTGCCTCGGTCGGCTATTTTCTTCTTTGTTTTCGCCGCAAAGTAGTGAAGGGGCGAGAAGTTATTTCTTCTCCTATAGTTGGATCGGTTACTTTCTTCTCCAGCCAAATTTCGAGAGCCCCGCTCCCTCCTTCCCAGATAATTTATTGCGGGGTCAGAGAGAGTTTGTTCCGGGCATTTCTCTCTGTGTTCCGTTTCTCTCAGACCTCTTGGGTATTTGTATACTGTTTACACGTGCGGTTTTGTTATAGGCATCCATCCATCCATCCATCCATCCATCCGTCCGTCCGTCCGTCCGTCTGTCCTTCTCTCCGTCCATCCTTCCGTCTGTACGTCCGTCCGTCCTTCTCTCCGTCCATCCATCCATCCATCCATCCATCCATCCATCCATCCATCCGTCCGTCCGTCCGTCCGTCTGTCCTTCTCTCCGTCCATCCTTCCGTCTGTACGTCCGTCCGTCCTTCTCTCCGTCCATCCATCCATCCATCCATCCATCCATCCATCCATCCATCCGTCCGTCCGTCCGTCCGTCCGTCCGTCCGTCCGTCCGTCCGTCCGTCCGTCC
>NW_004798256.1:205251-206453 GCF_000002075.1 Aplysia californica | reverse complement strand
TGTTGGTACAGGTGGTTGTCTTATACAGGTTGCCGTTAGAGCAGGTTTGAATGGACAGTATGTTTTCAGCAGTTGACTTTGGCTTCCTCTCAGGTTCAGGTTCCGTGTCAAATTCTGGTGAATCTGGGTTTTTTCTGTTTTGCTTTCTCCTTCTTTTGGGTGGTTGGCGGGGGCTCTTGTGTGGTTTGCTCCTTATTTCCTATCGAAGATCTATCGTCCTAATCTCTCCTCCTTCCCCCGCGGGGCAGTGCCACTGACTGTTGTGTCTTCAGGTCATTCCCAAAGGGGAGACATTTCTCGTTCAAGCACTGTAGAATTGTAAATGGGCTGATTCATAATGTCACGCTCATAACTGTGCCTGATCATAATCGAAGCAGACTTTGAGCTGCTGAAGCTAGAGAGGTGAGCAGAGCAAGTCGGATTCCCTGTAAGGACTTCTTTGTTGACATCCACCCCTTGGCACTCATATGACCTTATGCAGTTACGAGCGCCGCAAAACCCTCTACTAAAACTAAACTAACTCTCCTCCTTCCTTTTTTTGTATGTTACTCCTCAGTTACACCTCAAATCCCCGCACTTATACTACTTATTTGTGTTGCAAAATGCTGTAAAACTCTAACTAAAGGGACGCTACAGAAATCAAGTCGTCGGGTAGTAAAGGTTTTCCCAACTGACATTTGCACCCATTAATTTATATTACGAAAGCTTCAACTATGATCTATTTACATTGCTAGTGCTGGAAAACCAATGTTTGAACTCGAAACAGCTTTCTCATAATGATCTTGCTCGGAGAATAGCCTCATCCTGCTTCCTGACCTCGTAGGCAAACTGTACACTGATATTTGATCGCACCTTTTTTTATCATTATTTTTTCCCCCTCTCCATCCAATAGCGTGCTCAGTAGCTGTACATGTGTACACTAGCTGATATTAAACCCGCTCTCGTCGATGAACGGTTTCCTGGAGTTTTTCTTTTTCCTTTCCTTTTTATTTTGTTCGTTTTCTTTTCTTTTCTTTTGGCATAGTTTTCGTTGCGGTTGCATACTTCTGTACGACACCGTGTTTCCATGTTTGCTGGTTTTTGTGGAAAGGTTGAAATGACCCAGTGTCCCTTTCTTTCTTTCTCTCTATCTCTATCTCTCTCTCTCTGTCTGTGTGCGTGTGTGTCTGTGTGTGTGTGTGTGTGTGTGTGTGTGTGTGTGT
>NW_004798256.1:185667-203522 GCF_000002075.1 Aplysia californica | reverse complement strand
GAGAGAGAGAGAGAGAGAGAGAGAGAGAGAGAGAGAGAGTCTGTTTCTCTGTCCTGCAGTCTGTCTGTCTGTCTGTCTGCCTGTCTGTCTGTTTGTCTATCTGTCTGGTTGTCTGTCTGTCTGTCTGTCTGTCTGTAACCCCAACCCACATCATGTCCGTCTTTCATAATTATACTCAACTCTTGTATGCACTAACACACTTTCACACACAAGCTCACAATTTCAAATCTTTAGATGAAGAGGTCTTTTTGTGTTGTGGGTGGTTGGCGGATACTCTGGTGTGGTTTGCTTCTTCTTTCCTATGAAACATCTATCGACCTTATCTTCCCCTCTTCTTTTTTATGTTTGTTACTCTCTTGTAATACCTCTAATCTTCTGGCACTTATATGACCTTATTGTGTTGCGAGCGCCGTAAAACCTCTACTAAAACGAACGTTTTGTGTCCCCAGAGTGCCTGCTACAGTGTGGAGGGAGTGGATGAGCAGCATGAGTTCGCCCGGCTCAAGCAGTCTATGGAAATGGTCGGATTCTCCCCAGAGACGCAGAAAAAGTAAAAACGAAATTTTGAATGACATAATGGTACAGGTAGTCTACCGCCGTAAGCTGACAAAACGCCTTTTTTTTTCCACAGCAGTTTCGAGAAAAAAAGTTTTTTGGCAGCATAACCATTTAAAAATAGAACTATTCCGAAATTTGAATTCTAATTTATAAAAAAACTAGTTACAGTTTGACTTGGATTTTTTCACACAAGTAGGGTAATTAATCAGGCTTTTGATTTAGAAATGAACAATTTTAGCGGCAAAATGAAAAAAAGACATTTTGTCAACTTACGGCAGTCTAATGGTTAGGCTACTGGATGCGTAGTCGTGAGGTTGGGAGTTCGGGTGTTCGAGGGTCAGACCCCGCCGTTGTGTCTTTAGGAAAGACAACTTTACATGAATTTTCTTCACTTCACATAGGTGTGAATGGATACCAGGCCGTAGATGGCGAAAGATTCTGTCAGTATTGTAGTGTTTTAGGCCTGTAAAATGGTTGCTTGCACTGTGTACTTCCCAGGAAGTTGAGATTGTTTTAGAATGCTATCAGGTTTGTGGTTTGCTGGGGTAGTAATATAGATTGAAAAGTGCATAGAGCTTACTGTTGAGTGGGAATTTGCGCTACGCAAATGCTAATTGTTATTAATCATTATTATTGTATTGCAATTTTTACCACATAAACTTTTATTTCCAAGCAAGATCATGAATTCTAGAGTATGGGGTGAGGGATAATATTATTGTTCCATATATATATTATGTACGAATATTACAACAATATTACTTTGTATTTGCTATGGCAATAATACTTTAGTTGGTTTATATAAATCACATATCCCAATGTGCCTGGCTCTAAGGGTGTCCTCAACTAAAATGAAACTGATAATTTCTTGTATGGGAGAACAAGTACGTGTGATGGTGATGAAATCAGCTCGTCAAAATAAAGAGACTAAAAAACCTTTTTGGCAATAACATTTTTTTTTTTAAGTAAAAAAAGTTTTTGTTGTTGTTGTTGTTGCTTTTTCTGCGCAACAGTATTCATGTCCACCTAAAAGCACACTTCCGTTTAAAGTGTTGATGCAGGGGACAAAAAAGTAAATTTGCAGGTTTCAATCACATTCAAGCTTTGTAAGTTGTAATAAAAATGATAGATTGCAGTTACATTGTGCTCTATCCCATAATGAGTATAGGCTTTGAGCGCTTTACGTCAATCACAGGATCACTGAGTGAAATACTTCATTCACACAAAATAACATATTTTACAGAATCAAGAAAAATCAGTTCAACTACAAAACTTTCACAACCATACATTAATTATACACACATAAGGATAGCGGTAAAAAACAGAACATGTCAGCATTCACAAACACATTACAACTAAGAATTAAACAAATGAGTCAACTTTGGCTTCCATGTTCTCGCGAATTCTCCCTCTGACACCAGGCGACCCCCACCTCCCTCAGTCCCAATTATCCCGACTTCCTTTCAAGATAGATGGATATTTCTTTCTTCAAAATCAAGACAAGTGGACAAGCTTTAAGGGGATAGTGTTAACCCCGTATGCTTAAAAATTGATGACCACCTGAATAGTTTTTGTAACTTTTTTGTGTGCAAAGTCTTGTGTCCTGTTATGCTTTTGACTGATTTCTTTTGGTATATATTTTATTCCAGAATCTTCAGCGTTCTATCTGCTGTTCTGCATCTTGGTAATATCGAATTCAAAAAGGTAGGTCCAGAATCCTTTTGTGTGAAATGTCACATAGCACTGTGAACATCTTAAGCTTAAGTGAATGAGTTGAATGCCCCAATCGACACACTTAAGTTTTCTAAGAGGCGACACCTCTGAGTTAAACATCCTTCTATGATAGGACTGTGGCAAATGGGTTGCGAGCCTTGGTGTAGCAGTTTGTTGATTTGCTGAGACCTAAGTTTGACTCTAGCATGGGGAGAATTTTTTTTAGTGTATCTTAGTGTTTCTGCCTCCTAAATGATCTAAAGTGTGTCGAAGAGAGGCGTAAAACCACCTACATTGAATCTTATTTTTCAACTACAGTCCAAGGGCCAGATGTGGCTGGTGAGGTCAGTTCGATATGTTGGTTGTCTTTATGTTACAGGATTCAGTACATCGTACAGGGACAAAATAGTTAAACGGCGGGGCAATCAGCGCTCTGTCAGTTATCCGGAGTTGGTGGTTGGAGGGTGCTCTGGTGTGGTTTGCTTCTTCTTTCCTTTCAAACATCTATCGTCATTATCTCCCCTCCTTTTTTGTGTTTGTTACTCTCTTGTAAAACCTCTAATCTCTGGCTTTTATATGACCTTATCGTGTTGCAAGTGCCGTAAAACACTTACTAAAACAAAGAGTAATCCGGCCCACTTAAAAAAAAAGAGTTATGTGATCATTTTTCCCCGACTTTGGTGAAATGTTTCAATGTATTTTTTGTTGTTGTTGTCCCCAGAAGGGAGATAAGCACCACGACGAGTCTGTCACGGTCAGGAGTGGAGAGACGGTGAAGACTATCTCCTTGTTACTCAAGGTAAGGAACTCATCCTTGGTTTGATCAGGTCAAGAACTCTCAGTTTTATAAAGACCGTTGACTTTACTCAAAGAAGTTAAAAATGATATTTTAAAAATGTAAAAGACCGATTTTACCTTAAAGTTTTAAACTTCATCCATTCCGATGTTACAAAGTAAAAAGCAAGCTGTGGTGTGATGTTATGTGAATCCAACCAACTAGAGTCCCGAGCACTCGTATGACAATATGTAGTTGCGAGTGCTGTAAAATTCTTACCAAACGAACAAGACGCAATGTCTATAAACATTTTCGGTGTACTTAATTTTTTTAATGTAATTATGTATAGACTGTGTCACACAGCCAAACAGCTTTCTTAAATGAATAACTGAAAAAGTTGTGCTAATATATTTTCTTACGGTCGGCAAGCTGTTTTAGGCCCAAAAAGCAACATTTTTCTGCAAAGGCTTGCAAAAAAAGCTGTTTCATGTATTTCACGATTGCACATGCATTATGTCTCTTTCCTTGCTCTGTTCAGCATTTAGAATTTGAGTTTTCCCAAAAAGTTTCTTAGCTCATGAAACGGACAACATAGATTAAGAAACTGCAATTTTAAAAAAATTAATGAATTTTGTCCCCAATACATCTGAACAGTTAGTTGACTTTGTACACTGCAACATTTCATTGTCTTGTGATAAATTTTGAGCAGCTTTTTGGTGTGGCTGGCTATATATATTTTCGTTAAAATATGCCATCAGAATGTTGCTGTAAGGGTTACATGTATTTTTTAAAACATTTTCAGGTCAAAGAGAGATACGTGTTGGAAGCCTTGACACAGAAAAAGACGACAGCTGGCGATGAAACGTTTGTCATCAACTACAAAATGGAAGATGTGAGTTGACCTAAAGTTTTTAGTTGTGTGCTCATTTGCTGGGTTTGGTTTGATCAGAGAAAGGTTGACTTTGATTTTTTAAAAATCAGATTGGTTGCTGCTCTGTGTAAGTTCAATCTTACTTCATGTCAAAACGCTGTGCCAAATCCAACAAATACCGGCTGTAACTCATCTCACAAAACCCCACAAAAGCTAGATTTATTGTTTGAGGGATGCAACTGTTGAATTAAACAAACTTTAAATAGCATGCCTGCCCTTTCCGCAAACTGCCGAGACCAATTATGTGTCGGGAAACTGTAAAAATAGTGAAGAAATCAGAAGTGACTGGGTGAGAGTTAAACGTTTCTTATATGTCTAAGTCTTTGGACCCAGCGTCAGTATCGGCAGTCAGAGAGTTAATTTGCCGGAATGAAATGTCTGGGGTGGGGGTGTGTTACTTTCTATTTCCATAAAGTTACTATTCGTATTTCATTGCCGCCATTCAACATTTCGTATCATGTCTAAATTTTGAATAAATGAAACTCAAGTATGTTCTAGAGTTTGGTGGTCCTAGTCTCATTCCTCTTCTTAAAATAGTATTGGATTTAGACAACTTTAAGCTACCAATAACTGCATGTGGCCAAAAATTGACGAGCGCCTGATTCCACCACGTTGAGACACAAATTATTCTTTTTGTGGACAAAAGCACTCTTGTCTTGATGCTGAAGGGCAACAGGATGCAAAAGTAGACAAAAAGTGTTCATTTTGTAAGGTAGATGATGACTTCACTGTGAGAGCAACACTTAATTGAATCAAACCCCACCCTCAGTGGGTGGTTGGTGGGTGCTCTGGTGTGGTTTGCCCCTTCTTTCCTATCAAACATCTATCGTTCTTATCTCCCCTTCTTCTTTTTTATTTTTGTTACTCTCTTGTAACACCTCTAATCTCCTGACGCTCATATGACCGTATGCAGTTGCGAGCGCCGTAAAACCTCCACTAAAACTACTTAACCCCCCACCCCCACCCTCAGGCTATTGCGACCCGAGATGCCATGGCCAAGTGCATCTACGGTGCCTTATTTGACTGGATCGTGCTCAAAGTGAACCAGGCGCTGCTGGCCAAGAAACACGACTCGGAACACGAAGGAGACTCCATCGGTGTGCTCGACATCTTCGGCTTTGAGGATTTTGGCCGCAACAGCTTTGAGCAGTTTTGCATCAATTATGCCAACGAGCATCTGCAGTACTACTTCAACCAACATATTTTCAAGTTTGAGCAGGTTTGTAATATACTATTAGTTGGATATTAATAGGATAATTTTCATCAGCATTACTATAACTATTATTACTATTATTACTATGGTTATTGTTATTATTCTTTTTATTCTTAATACTATTATTGTTATTATTTAACCATTATTATCATTTTCATTGATGATTATCATCATATTGTTGTTGCTACTGTTGTTTCTTTTACGTTTTTACAGTTTGAGCTTTGATGGCAGCGATACTTTTGTTATTGATGATAGTGATGGAAATGGTTCTTGATGAAACCCAGCTGAAATAATTTTTTAATGTCATAAAATTTAAGTTAACAGATTTTTGTTTTTCCTTTTCGTACTTACAATAATGATGATTGATAGAGACAGTGGTGTTAAGAGCATCAAGCCATGTGAATAATCATCCCCTCCCCCCTTCCTCCTCTTCCTCTTCTCCTCTCTTCCCCTCTTCCAGGAGGAGTATCAGCGTGAAGGTATCCAGTGGAAGAACATTGAGTTCATCGACAACACTGGGAGTCTGGAGCTTTTCTCCAAACGTCCCAGCGGCCTTTTTTACCTCCTGGATGAAGAGTGCAAGTGAGTATACCGAATTTTCCCTTTACTTATATCTTTTGTGTCGCGACGTGGTGGAATCAGGCGCTTGTCAATTTTTGGGCATCTGGAGTTATTGGTATCATCATAAAGCTTTTTCATTTGTCTTGCTTTCTTTGAAAAAAACTACACATCTATCTTGAATAGAAGTTCAGATGTTTGCTATTGAAGGATGTGGTGTTGCTTGGTTTCTGAAGTAAAATGGCCGACAAAGTTTGGTGACTCCCAAAGCTAGAGAGTCTTTGGAAAATGCAAATTTACATCTTTTGTGCCTTTGATCAACGTTTTTCAGTAAAATCCACACCTAAATGAGTTTTTAAATGGACATTAAAGATGTTGGGCCAAAATAAGAAAATTGGAAAAAATTGCACAATGTCCATAAAAATGCAGATTTCTTTGATTTCATTATTTTGCTGAGCGCCTGATTTCACCACAATGCCTCATATTTGTTTTCCACTTTGCCAGGAATAAATGCACACTTGAGAGATCCATTATTATGTGGACATGATTGTTTGTAAGTTTCAACAACTTGCTTTTCTCAAGCAATAGCTGATTGGTTGGTTTGAGGCCTCCACTGGTAGGTCTTCCTACTTTTTAACTTTTCCTCTGTCTGTCTGTTTTACTTTTTCCCAACACTGAATGACTGTTATTGTGTCCCTGTGCTTCTCCTTACTCTAACAAGTAACGCACTGGCTGACTATTACTATTTTGATGTGTTTCAGTCTATTTCACCTGGGTGGTTGTCAGGTGCTCTGGTGTGGTTTGCTCCTTCTTTCCTTTCAAACATCTATTGTCCTTGTCCCTCCTCTTTCTTTTTTTGTTGTGTTTGTTACTCTCTTGTAACACTTCTAATGGTAGGTACTTTTATTATATAACATAATTAAGTTGCTAATGTTGTAAAACTCTTACTGAAACAAACAAACCAGAAATAAAAACCCCACTGCGCCCCCTCCCCCCCCCAAAAAAAAAAACACACAAAAAAAAAAACAACAACAAAAAACAGACCCCAAACGAAAAAAACCAAAAAAACCCCAACAAAACAAACAAACAAAACCGCCCCCTCTGTTTCACATGTGTTGGACTCATTTTGATTTTGTGTATTTGTCTTTCAGTTTCCCGGCTGCCACCAATGAGACTCTCCTGAACAAGTTCACTCACCACCACAAGAGCAACCTGCACTACCAGGTGCCTCAGCTGAAGGAGGGAGCCTTCAGCATCATGCACTACGCTGGCCGAGTCAAGTACTTCGTCAAGGTAGTAATAATAGTAATAATGATAATAATAGTAATAATGATAATGCTGATAATAGTGAGGATGATAATAATATTAGTAATAATAGTTATGATGATAATAATAATAATAATAATAGAGATGATATAATAAAATTATAGTAAAAATAATTATCTTAATAATGATAATAATAATAATCGCTCGTCCGTCAACGTCTGAAGATAACCATTACATCCGCAGAGGAGAATATTTCTCTAGCAAAACAGAAGAATTTGAAGGGTAAGATGATTTGTGACTTCTGCAGTGACCGATGTGATCAACTCTGGCAGAGAAAAGTTTGCCACATTTTGAACATTTTAAGGCTCCTCTTCCTCATGTGGATGTTCGCAGCCTGGGAGCTTCTCTTTTGGTTTCAGCATTTATTGTGTCAAGGTGATGACTTCTGTCAAAATAGGAAAGATAGCGACAATAACAACAACAACAACAACAACAACAACAACAATAACTGCACATGACAACAACAACAACAACAACAACAACAATAACTGCACATGCCCCCCCCCCCCCCAAAAAAAAGAACCCAAAACTACTGTCGAAAAATATTTTGTTAACAGTTATGGTATTTTTTTCTTCCCTTCTTCTGAGTCTTGCGAATGTTGTCTTTTCCCTATCACCTTTTGTTACTGTCTCATATTATGCATCTATTTCTCTATTTTGAAAGGATTTCCGGGAGAAAAATCTTGACCTTGTACGGCCAGAGATTGTAGCAACTTTGAAGAAAAGCAGCCTGGCATTTGTGAGAGAATTGATGGGTAAGTACCTGCTCTTCCCAGAACAATTTATCTTGAGGCCTGAATAATTCATTTTTCTGAGACTTTTTCAAAGGAAAATTGATAGGACACAACATATACACTGGAGACAACAATGCATTTATTATGTCAAATACCTATATTTAAGATGACAGTCATATTCTTTGAGACTCCTTGACTTTCTTATAAATGGATTAAATAATACAAATATGTTTTCCCACACCTTGAAGACTTTCAGTGGATAAGTACTACGAATATAGACTTTCACACACCTTGAAGACTTATCAATGGATTAAGTGACACACGTATTCTTAATATTTGAGACATTTTGTCAGAGTTCTGATGTTCTGTTATGTTCCTTTTCTCCCCAGGCATTGACCCTGTTGCGGTTCTGCGCTGGTCCGTAGTCCGCGCATTCTTCAGGTGTTTCTTCGCTTTCATCAAAGCAGGAGAGAGATACAGGAAAAATGGAGGTATGCCTTTTTTTTTTAGATCAGAATTTGCTTTTTATTGTCTGTAGTTTTCATAAAAATCCCTTATGCATACTTTGCCATGAGCTAGGAATTTTTTTTTTAGATCAGATCAGTGCTGTTTATTTTCTTATCTTCTGCAAGCTGCTCCCAGCAGTTTGCTGTAGGAACCACTGGCCGGTGATCTGCTGTCAGTGGCTTGAGCAAATTCCTTTACAACAGGGACAGCATTATAATTATGGTAATTTTCAGCAGTTGCAGAGAATCGGTCTCTTTTACTTGTAGTTTTCTCCTTAGATGAAGAAATAAAGAAAATATATTTGTGCTGGTGTGAGCAATCCGCTATGTCAAAATTTTGAGAATTTTCTATTTTCGCACCCTCTCAAAGATCTATCAAAGATGCACCTTTTAACATCACAGTAACGGGCAACAGATACAACATGATTCCTCTGTTGTATCAATGCCTCATGTTTAATAAAATGTCTGTTTTCCTTTTGTAAAAACTACCAATCATTTATTAAAAAACGTTTTTTTTCTGTGATGTTCAGGGAAAGAGAGTCGCAGGCGACCAGCTCCCAGCAAAAGATTGTCAGATCCAACTCTGCAGGATGTTTTCAATGAAAATTTGCTCAAGTAAGACATGTTGTGTTTCGTGTAGTGACTCTGTTACTTTGTCTAGGTGTTTCTTTTGTACATTTTTTTTGTTTGTGTCGTATGTTTTACGTTCATGTTGCAAAAATGTAAGGCTTTCACTTCTGAATTAGCGCAGGTCAGAGGTGAACTTAATTATCTGTTGTGCAGCTGTGAGCTGCTCTGTTCAGACATTCTGATCCAAGTCTCTGTAGTTGTGTGTCATTGTTCCTTTTCCAGTTCTGTTGTTTTGGTGAATTTACAGTTATTAAAAAGCTGTGCATACAAAGTGAATCAGTTCAGGGAGTACAGTGGAGTTCTCTTAAACGGAACGTGATGATCTGAAAACAGTGGTAAACTGAAAGAAAAAAAGTAATTCTTCAATATTTTTTTTTTCTTTAATTGAGGCAACTTCTCTACATCGAAAAGCTGGCTAAACTAAAGAGACTCTGGCAGTCCCACAGATTTCAGTTTTAGCGGACTCCACAGTGATCATTTGTTGAGTTACCTAACATTTTGAGAGTTCATTTTAACAGACAGTGAGGTTTGAGTTTCGAACATTTTAGATTTTTAGGTGGGAAAATGTGTTTAAGTTGGGAGCCACTTTTTTATTCGTCAGAACTTTTTAGCTTGTGGTTCAAAATATTTCACCTCTGCCCTCTGTGTGCCACAGTTTCCTTTGATCTTCCCTCTTTCTGCACCACATGTACATTGCTTTGGATGGATTTCTTTTGGTTTGCTAGGTGATGGTAGAGAAGTCTTTGTCAAGTGGTTTTGTTTTCTGTTTTTTTTTATTTTGAAACATTTTTTCTGTTTATTAGAAGTAAATATACTTTTGTTTTTATTGAAGTAAACTTTTATGAATGTCATTGTTTGTAGAGAAATGAAAGTGCTGTGATTTAGAGCTGTAGCTATTCTTGTTTCCGACACTGTGCCTTTGTCAGGGATTTTTTAAATGTTGAGATATACGTTGGTTTTAAAGGCGTACGTAAAATTTGCCGAGTGTCATGTTTGTAGGGATTTGAAAATGCTGTGATTTCGTGCAGTAGCTAACCTTGTTTTCGATACTGCGTTCTGTGTGGGGTTGAAAATGCTAAAACAAATAAGTTGTAATGAAAACACTGTCAGGTGGGTACCCCCAATAGATCTGTGCGCCACATTGGATCATATTTATCTGAACATACATAGTTCCTAGTGCATAACATGATGGGGTCGTATACTTTCCCCATACGCCACAGGTATTTGTTAGCCACACAACACTTGAAGGGTTATAAAACACAGATGCTTGAATTTGCTCGCCATATCCCGAATTCTGTAAGAGATGAAACTTGATGCACCTTCTGTGTAGGGAGAGCTGGCACCATATAGTCTGTTTGCCAGAATCGCTTCAGTCCTTGGCTCTCCTTTCCCTTAGTTTTTGGGGGTTGTTTGGTTAGATAGAGTTTCATCAAGTTTCGGTGAGAGAAATGAAGTCAAGTTCTTTTAAAAAGAATAACAAATCAGTATTTTTAAAGTGAAAATGGGATTTCCAATGCCTGAATTCTAGTGTGACAAAGTATTGTGGAAGTCATATTTTGAAGTTACTTTTCACTCATTGTTCAAGTACAAGCAAAGAGTGTTTCGGTTAACTGAGTTAAGTCAGCTTTTCTTATTTATTAGAGCTCAGAAATAAATGTTCATCTATAAGGTTGGCTATTTTCTGTACGTTACATATTTCAGGCTAGTAAGAGCGCAGCCTTTACAGATAGTTTGAGACATCTGTCTACCAACCACCATGTTCTTGTTCTGCTTTCCTTCCTTTGTAAGAGAGTACACAGTCGAACCTGCTCTAATGGCCACCTGTATAAGACATTCTCCTGTACAAACGGCTTCTTCCTATTTCTTTCCTTGTGTAATTTTAAAAAATAAAAAAATAATAATGATACTGTGTGAGATGTCCACGTATCTTGAGAAGGCCATTTTTCTCCTCGGGTGGCCGTCTTAGACAGTTTTGACTGTATATATGAAATAGACATTTCTACCTCCTCTTCCAGCGTTTCCTTCTTTGGCCCTCCTCCTTTTTTTCCTGCTCTCCCCAACTGTAGTTTGTAGAGGAGAAGTCGCACCTTTCAACTATTTTGCGAGCCTGCTTACGTCAGTGAGGAAGCGCGTTCTGGTCATTCGACAATGCTTGAAGACAAGCTGTTTGGGTGCTTTAAAAAAAAAAAGAAAAAGACTCACAGCTTAACTATTCGAACAGATTTAAAAAAAAAAAAAAATTCCTGAAACTTAAAAAAGGAAGGCAACTACATGTATGTTATTTATTTTAAAAATCTGTAAATTCATATCAAGGAATGTATTGGCCGCACAGTTTGAAACGTGGTTCAACACTACCTTCGGTCTGCTGATCGGATGTCTGTGTGTGTCCGCTGCTTCCTTAAACCAGCTATCTTTGTGTGAAAAGACTGTAAGAATTCAGGTCAACTTCATAAAGAAGAAGTCTGGAAATATCTTTTTAAAGTTTGAAACTTATCTTCTTGGTAATTTATCTGCGACACCTCTTCCAAATTACAAGAGGCAGAAGTGAATTGTGGAACTAATGTATCTTCCTAGAGGAGTTTCGAATCTCTCCTCATAGGTGCGTCAGGGTTGTGACGGATTAAACAAAGTTTATTCAAGGCAATTTTACTTTAAATGTTCAAAGTCTTGAACTCCTTAAACATGCCTTACCTTAAGACAGAGTAAATGGCGGTTTAGAGCAATTTTTGTCATTTTTCTATAGCCAGAGCCCACTTTGGCCTCCTGTATGGGGCTAAAATTTTCGTACCACCTTTAGACATGTATTTCCAAATGGGGCATTAAATAACACCTCTTCAAAATGATTAAATTCCCCGGTAATGGGGGTTGTTGCTCTAGTTGGCAAGCGCTGGTATATAGTCTCTTCATCAAGCTCTGTAACTTGTAAAGACTTTGTTGTTAGGTGCATTGTGAAAACTTGTTGTTAGGTGGGTTTTACTGTAAAGATTTTGTTGCCAGGTGCGTTGTAAAAACTTTTCTTAGGTGCGTGGTAAAGATTTTGTTGTTTGCTGCGCAGTAAATAGTATGATGTAAGGTGTGTTGTAAAGACTTTATTGTTAGGTGCGACTGGTCCAGTGAAGAAGTATACACAAATGGATCTCCCTTTTTCCCCCCTCATTCAGCCTTGCCTGTATATTCCTGTTCCTGCCCCTCTCAAATATGACCTTTGTTTTGGTATTTGTGAAAAGACTGACGTGTCTTTTTCCTTTTTCTTTTTTTTTCCTTTCTTTAAAATTTTTTTTTGCAAGCGTTTCCTAGTTCAACCATGCTCCTTTCTCCTCCAACATATAGATTTTATCACATAGCTTCCACGGCAGCCGTATTGCGTCGGATTCAGTGAGTGACGGAATGAGCCAAAAACTGACACACTCAAATGCCTAGCAAAGCTGTCTCCCTCTCTCTGTGCCCTTCGCTCTCTCTCTCTTTCTTTCTCACTCTGTCTCATCACCATAACCAGAACTAGTTTTTTCCTGTCTTTCCCCCCTCCTGTTTTTCTTTCTCTTGCTGTGGTGTATTGAACTAATGGAGTGTGCTCAGTAGGCTGCTAATCAAAACTGTAGTGGGTAATCTCTTGATTGAAGAAAAAAATAAACAATAGAGACACGCTTTTGTGGCACTGACTGCACGTCTTGATGAGTGTTATCTGCAGTTGGCAATTCAAGTTTGTTGGTTTAAGAGAGCTCAAAGGCAGTCTTTCACTATTTTCTTCAGAAAATATTTAGTTCTTTCTGTGGATGGGTATATGATTTCTTAATAAATCTTATTAATTATAATTATTGAATTTATATAGCGAGCGCATATTCATGCTCTAAAGCATGCTCTATCAGCTTTATAACTATTATGTCCTCAGCAGACCGTAGGAAACTCGGAAATATCCTATCTTTCCCAGGAAGCATACAGTTCAAGCAGTCAATTAAGCTCTCAAACACTAACAAACTGATGAGGTCTTTTGCTGTCTATAGCCGGGTATCCATTTCCATTTGAGTGAAGTGCGAGAAATTTGCGTAAAGTGCCTTTTCCAGGCCCACAACATAGAGTCCCTTACAGGGTTTGAACCCAGGACCTTTTGGTTATGAGCCCGACAGCCTAACCACTTGATAAACACACACACACACACACACACACATACACAAACACACACACACACACACACATACGCACACAAACACACACACACAAACTCATGTGTGCAAACACACACATACAGACCTACTCTGCTCACCCACACCCACACCCACCCACACACATGCACACACACACACACACACACACACACACACACACACACACACACACACACACACGCACACACTCACTCCCCACACACACACACACGAACTCATGTGCAAGCACACACACACACACGCACACGCACACACACAAACTCATGTGTGCAAACACACACATGCAGACCTACTCACACACACACACACCCACTCACACACACACACACACACACACACACACACACACACACACACACACACACTCAATCATTCCCATGGGTAGGCATGCAGTCATACTGGAACACATGTTGACATGCAAATATTATGCACGCTCACTAAAAACACGTTTGCACACAATTACATGCACAATGTGCATTTTTCTTGCACTGAGAGGCAATCACACTGCCATATCTTATGCACATAATATATTTTTCCTGAAACAGTTGCACAAAAGTGTACACGGGCCTGTGCACCTTTTAAAAAACCCTCCAAAACAACAGCAAAAAATGCTGACTGCAAATGAACATGCGCCTCACTCTCTTGTCTATACTGATCAGTGCATTCCAGTTCATAAAGTGAGTGGCATTTTGGGACCTAGTGAAAACTCATCTATTGAACGTGGACTGATGATGATATTCGCAAGACTGCTTTTCAACAAACCCAGTTGGAGAGCAGCAATCCTAGTAGGAGGCAGCAAATCATATGTTGAAGGAGGCAGCAAATCATATGTTGCTTCACGAATTAAAAATGCTGAAGTGAAGAGAGAAGAAGAGAGAAGTACGCAGCTGCTCACACATCCACAAATGCAAATGAAGCTTTTGAATGCTCAAAATGAGGCAAACTGTTCTCTGCCAGAATTGGTCTCATTGACCATAGCAGACGCCACAAGTCATCTGATTTCTTATATTTCTCTATGAGAAATGTTCTCGTCTGCTGATACGTTGGTCATCGTCAGACACTAATGGATGAGCTATTATATTATTACTCTCCAAGAACACTTGCGCAGTGACAGTTCCTTAAAACTCAATCGTTACTTTTTGGGCCCCAACTGAATGTATCATAAGTGTTTTCCCTGAAGATAGCTCATTTCGTCTGTCTCAATACAAAACTATAAGTCAGAGTGAAGCAAGGACCAATTGTGAGGACAGATTAGAACACTGCAGGAACATGTCATTGTACTTTCACACATTCTACTCGTGTCAATGATCATTTGATATGAATAACATCACTTACATGGCACTTGATAAAAGACACAGGGGACCCCCAAAAGAAAAAAAATAATTAGGAAATAATAAATAAATAAATAAGTGAGTAAGAAAGTAAATAAATAAATAAATAAGATAGAAATATATAATTACTTAAAATTTTTACTGCTGAAAAAACTGAGTGGGTAAAAAAAACAACATGTAGTATTTACTTCATTTATATATTTAGAAAATTCATATGAAAAAATAAGGATACACTGACTGCCAAGCGTTCGTATTTGGTACATTGGTGGTCAGTCTATCTCCAGGGCCAAAGTCGGTCTTGTGAAATGTGTCAGTCACTTTGTAAACTTTACAAAGCTGCAAAGAAACATATTAACTGATAAGATTGCATAAAGCACATTATCGTGGGACTTAATTTTTAAAAAATTAAGAAGTCTCATGTTCATTGCCAGCACAAAAAAAAAAAGACAGCACCAAGAGTCGTTCAACTTGCATATCTCATGTGTACTTTGTGCGAACACAGATCAGCTTTCTGCAAACACTGTCACGCTATTTCATTCCAGTTTTTTACTAACTGAACATCCAGAAGGATGCCAGAAATGAAACTTATTTCTTTGACAATTTTAGCTGATTATCTTCAAAACAGTCCAACAGTGGCTTGCTTTTTTGCTGTGTGGAGCTAATGTTTACGCTTTTCTGCTACGTTAGAGGCTGAGGCATGCAGAGTTTCCTCAGTGTATCGCTATACACCACATTGTGCCCTCAAGTTTAGTAGGCCCTATCTGTAATTGAGGATTTTTTGGGGGGATGAAGTTTTTGTCACCGGTGTCTTTAGTGTAGTGTTTAGGCACTTTGCTATTGTAAGCAGGGGACCAGAGTTCAATTCTAGAGTGAGGAAATTTTTGTTTAAAAATCCAATATCTGTTTTTTTCTTTTGGGTTGTTGTATTCCCCTAGTCGCTGGGGTTAGCTCTGACAGGCAGGGTCAGAAGCTCGCTTTCTTAATGATCTAAATTCTATCAATGGGGAGAAAAAACACCTATATTTTTTTAAAAAGTATAAATTGTATTATGATATTATAATGAAGATCAGTTCTATAGTGCCCCAGGCGCTTTACAATTTATAAAATAAGATAAAATATGTTACAGCTTACACAAGGACAAGTTTTGTGCTTACTCTTTTTCAATGTACAACAATCCTTTCTAAATCATAGGCACGGGTAGTCTGACAAAAGAAAATTTGTAAAGGATATATAAGCTAAATTTAGACAGTATGGACATTCTTAACAGTATCAAATTAGCAGTATTTTTGCTCAATGAAGAAAATAGGGCATCTAGGCATGACAAGCTTGTGGCTCTGATATTTTAAAATTTCACACGTTACGAAAATGTATACCGGTGCATGTTCTTGATTTAAAATTTCTCTTTTCCTTTTTTTCTCTCTTCGTTTATCTGTTTTTCATTGCATTTTCATCTCACTCACATTTTGAGTTTCCTGTTTTATGTTGACTGACAGTGTACCACCACCCAGAGTCTGCTAGAAATAGTGGTGGGAAAAAAAACCCAACCCTCTTTCATTTCGACATCAACATGAAGGATTTCTGCAGAGGTATAGGTTCTCTACAATCATTCTGCAATGTCAAGTTGTGGCGGATGACTCGTTTTATTTAGAGAAATAGATTATTAGAAAGAGATTCTGAATGGGGGAGATTCTCAAAGAGAGGGAGTGGGGGGGGGAGGGGGGGGGGTTGGAGGGTATGCGTCTATGTCTTTCTATCTTGAGGCTGATACCCTCACCTTCTTGTGGATCAACAACTACAACAAACAACCCTCACCCTCCATCCTGTTTTCAATCCCTGATTGGTATCAACACCCCGCCCTACCCTACCACCCCCTGTCACATCACGCCTCCCTCCCCCCTACTATATCACCCACCGAACAGCTCCGCCCCTGCTGGCTACCCGTCGCGCCACCACCACTACCACCACCACCAGCAAAACGCTTCAGGGAGCAGGGCCATCCTCTCCAAAAACGACAACCACAGTGGCACGGCTAGGGTAGATCAGCCGCAGCACCAGCAGCAGGATAAGGAGGAGGCGGGCTCAGCGAGAGTGAGCGCTGCGGAGCGGGACAGCCTGCTGCTTCAGCACCACCGGGACGAGATCCACGAGGAGCTGATGCTGTACAGCGCCCTGGAGACAAGCCTGCCCGCCAACGACGCGCGGGTCATACGGCGGGCCAGAAAACTCCTCATGTAATGTCCCCATCTCCTCATGTCCTCATTTTCTCATTGTCTCATCTCCCCATCTCCTGTGGAATGTTGATTGTAAAGGAGGTGATTGAAACGGGAATAGAAAATAGTGGAGGTTGTGAAAAATCAGAAAACTCCTTATGTAATGTCCCCGTCTCATCTCTCCATCTCCTCATCTCCTAATTTTCTCACTTTCTCTTTTCCTCATGTCCCCATCTCCTGTGGAATGTAGATTGTAAAAGAGGTGATCGAAATGAAAATAGAAAATAATGGAGGTTGTGAAGATTTGGAAAACTCCTCTCGCGTAATGTCATCAAAATGAGTCGAAAGCATTGGAGGTTGTGAAAAATCAGTATGATTTTTGCTGGTCCTATAGCTGGCGGGCCTCAAAACTGTTCATGTAGTGTCTTCATCTCCTCATGTCCCCAGTGGAAGTTGTGAGGAATAAGAGAACTTCTCATGTAATGTCCCCATCTCTTCATGTTCCTATCTGCTGTTGAATGTAGATTGTAAAGGAGATTAAAATGAGACTAGTGGAAGTTGAGAAGAGTCAGAAAACATCTCATGTAATGTCCCATAATTTTGTCGAATGCAGATTGGAAAAGAGGCAATCAAACTGAAAATAGAAAATAATGGAGGTTGCCAAGAATTGGAAAACCCCTCTCATGCAATGTTTCCTTGTCCCGCGGAATGGAGATTGTGAAAAATCAGTATAGCTTGTGTGGGTCCTACAGCAGGCCTCAAACCTCCTCATCTAGTGTCTCCCTCTCTCCCGTGGAATGTAGGTTGTCAAGGAAGTGATGGAAATGAGAACAGAAAACAGTGGGGATTGTGGAGAATCAGAAAGCTCCTTATGTAATGTCCCGTGTTCCCGTAGAAAGCAGCTTGTAAAGGAGACTGTCAAAATGAAACTAGATAATTCTGTTGCTCAAGAAATGTTAGGGTACAATGAACATATTTTAATTTTAGTGAACCGTAAAATACTGAATTTATAGAGTTTAATAGTATGCCAACAATTAATATTTTATATTCAGAGTATGAATCGCTTTATGGAGACTTTAAAAAGACTTTAAGTAAGCTGAAGACAGTCGCATGTACACTGAGTCAGTTTCTTTTTTCCATGTTTTGAGTTCCGTCCTTTCCTTTTTGCTTTTCTGTTTAGCTTTTCCCCCGTTTCATTTTCTCTCCCCCC
>NW_004798256.1:181884-185567 GCF_000002075.1 Aplysia californica | reverse complement strand
CCCCCCCCCCCCCCCCCCACCCAAATAAAACTGCTTTTTAAAATTTCTTTTTTTCACTTTGAGGTTTTTTCGCTGCTTGATGTGGGAGTAAAATATCTGTCTGCAGACATTTTGCATGATGGTTGTTGTAGACAGTTTCTCGTAATCAACATTTTGCAGAATCTTGTCATTAATGTTGTTGGTCGTTGTTCTGAATATTGTTGTCACTTTTACTCTCCATTTACCAGCCTAAAAATGCCTTTGTTTCATCAGTCTGATAATTTTCAACAAATACTCATGTAGTTTTTATAACAGCAGCGCTAATTTTGAAAATGATGTAGTTCTAATGTTATTTCATAACCTCCTTTTAAAAGTTTTAACATTTCTCTCACTCTGTATTGTCCTGTTTATTATGCTAAAGAAAAACTGCTGTGTCAAAGATAGGTCTATCTCACTTTGTTCCATTTCTGATATAAATTCCTTTTCAAAAGATGATGTAGACAGTAATTGTTTTTCCTTGATGGAGGACATTGCCATTTTAGATCTTGTCCTTCTCTAATACAATTTAGTTTGTTTACAGGGATGCCTTTGGGATTTTGTGAAAATGCCTGAAAATTTTACGAAGTTGCCTTTGCAAAAAATAGAAAGTTGATAGACACATCTTATTTGGGGGTAAACTGAAAACAAATGCTAAGAATGATAACTTTTTTTCTAATAAAACTATAATGGGAAAAATGGATACTCGGCATCCCCGTTTTGAGTTTTTTTAGTTTTCTATTTCTCTGAAAGAATCACAAATTGATTGTTTAGAGGAGGGGATAAAATTGTTTCTTAGATAGGTATAGTTTCTGTCCCAGTTCTGTCTTTTTAAAGTTTTTATTGTGTTATTGAGCTTCATGTGCACATTTTAGATAGTGCGAGTATAGTAGTTTATTATTTCTAAATAATGTTCTTTTACTAGCGAATAGAACAATTTGTTTCATCCATCTTTTTTCTTGTGTTTTGCTTCTGGTAGATGCTTTTTGCTCTATCTTGTGCATTAAGAAACAGAGGGAGATAGGTGAATGTTTTACCTATATAGTTTTAGAAATCAAATTAAATTGCTGAACTATTAGAAGAATTAACTTTCAGGTATTGTAATACAATAAAAGTCTGTCCTACTGTTATCAGTGAAGATGTTGGTCATGATTTTTTTCTCCAGGAAAAACAAGTCTTTCAAGCCAAAACCAAGGCCTTCTTTGGTAAATATTTTTGTTTTCTTTTCTTCAAGCTGAGATATCTCTTTCTTAGAATGATAAGGTTGTAACTCCACTTTTTGCGAGAACTGAGAAGCTGAGAACTGATGTGTAACTACACTTTTTGCTGTGCACACTAGTGTCAAAGGCTCGAGACGATGTAACCAGTATTAATAATTTTTTTGTGGTCAGTTTGACTCTTAATGAACAAATAAGGTGTAAAACCATTTCAATCTGAAGAGTGAATCTTTGTTTCTCCTTTTCTCTAAACTGTGGGTCACGGAGTTAGAGCCCTGTCATTCTGAGGACAGCATATGTTGAGCATGATTTAAAAAAAAAAGAAGTCTACCTTTAAGTTTAAAAAAAAAGAAAGTAAAAAAGAAAGAAATATTTCGGGGAAAAAAAAAAAAAAATCTAGAAAGAGTTTCTTTGTTCCAAGTAAAATGCCAGAGGTGGTATTTGTTCTTGGTTCTGCCCATTTTGTGTGAATTTGTTAAGATGAGATAAACTTAATTGATCCACAAGGGAAATTTTGGGTGCATATACCGTGTATGGCACCATACAAACATTCGGCATCATCACAGAAACGGACTCTTTACATTTATGTTCGACGATACACATGCAACGATGCATAACACAGTCCCACATGCGAACTGAAAAAGTATGCTCAGTGTTGATTTCTTGATATGATAGTATCTTCAAATGATAGTAATTGTGCTATATGTCTGGTTGTGGCGTGGATAATGAATCTGATGAACAACAGGAAGCTCTGGGTTTTATAATAATGATCATAGTGATAATGATGATAATATTAATACTGAAAATAACTACAATATCCAGGCTCTACAGCATGCTCTGTGAGCTTTACAACTATTGTTACAACAACTGACCTTTTAAAACTCAAACATTTTCTCAGCATACCTTGTAAACAGTCAGGAGCAGATTGGTTCTTTAAACTTTAATATTTTTTGTAGCTTTACCATACTATCCCAATTTAATCAGTTACTTTGGTAAAAATTGAATCTCATTTTGCCTACTATCCAATTTTTGTCATATCCAAAATGTGTTTTTCATCTGTGTTCAGCAATTTAAAAGCTAGGAGTTTCTGAGAAATTTTTTGGGAAAAAAAAGAAGCAAATGGATCAGTCTGTCATCTTTTTCAATGGTTTTCAGAGTTTCCGTGATATTAAAGCCCTCAAGGCCATCGCCAGCCGCAGCATGCCTGGCAGCATTCGAGGGTCAGGCTCAGGCAGCAAGAAACAGCCGCCAACTGTAGGAGCCCAGTTCCAGGTGAGTGAAGATTTTTATTTTTGGCAGTGCCACTGACTGTAGGGTCTTTAGGCCATTCCCAAAGGGGGAACATACTTCGTTCAAGCATAGTAGAATTGTAAATGGGCTGACTCATGTCACGCTCATTAATGTGCATGATCTACAACAGGGAACTGCTCCTTTTTCTTTCCTGATCCTTACTATTGTCATTTTCCTCTACTTCTTTTGTATGTTTGTCACTCCCTTGTGACTTGCTATTTTGGGATGCCTTGATAGTCGAAGCAGACCTTGTGCTGTTGAAGCTAGAGAGGTGAGCAGTCTAAGTCTGATTCCCTGTAAAGACTTCTCTGTTGACACCCACCCCTTGGCGCTCATATGACCTTATGCAGTTGTGAGTGCCGTAAAACCCTCTACTATAAAACAAACAAAAAATCTCAACTTCTACTCAAGATAGATGGGTATTTTTCATGGAACGCAACTCAAATGGACAAACTTTAAGATGTTATCAATAACTCCACATGCTCAAAAATTGATGAGCACTTGATTCCATCACGCTGTGACCCATTTGTTTTTTAAAATTTTTTTTGGTAAGTGTTTTACGACGCTTGCAACTACATAAGGTCATATGAATGCTCGGGACACATTAAACACTTTCAGTTGGTAGGAAATTTTGAATTTTGCCTGGGGAAAACATGAACTCTTTGATGTTGTCACCAATTTGTTTCATTTTAACTCAACCAAAAACCAAACAAAACCAACGACCAATTCTTTTCACCTGTTGGCTTCATTTTAAAACGAAAAAAAAACAAAACAACAACCCAACAAACATGTAAGAACTCTGTGACATTTTTACCCACTTATTTCATTCTGATTCAACATGAAGATAAAAACCAACCAGCTTACAAGTACTATATTATGTCATATTATATGACATATTATGACTTTTTCACCCAAATGTGTCTGTCGTGTCATTGTGTCCAGTGGTCCCTGTCCAGACTGATGACGACGTTGAACCAAGCCAACCCCTATTTCATCAGATGTATCAAGTCAAACAGGGAGAAGGTATGATATGATAAGATAAGATACATCTTTATTGTCCAGATCCTAGCACATTGGTTTTGGTGTTTCACACACACGCACCCACACACACACACACACACACACACACACACACACACACACATACATACACACACACAC
>NW_004798256.1:148545-181784 GCF_000002075.1 Aplysia californica | reverse complement strand
CCACACACACACACACAAACACACCCCCACACACACACATACATGCACACACATGCAGGCTTACAGTCACATGCATAATATAAATGAACAGTAATATAAACAATAATAATGTCAAGCTACAACATACTCAGTATATTTGTATGGATTTCACTGCTCAGTGTGAGATCCCATCATACATCACCTTTCAAAATGGCTCAAAGCGGAGTCAAACCCTACGCCGTCGATTTCGTTAAGAATTCTTCTGCAAGTGTCTGATAATTACTTATTTGTCAAAATAATAAAACAGATGAAACTGACATTTTTCTGACCATGAATCAATTTGATCAATCTTAATATTTCAATGAGTTTTAGTTTTTTGGGGGCGTTTTTTCTGGTGCAACACCTTTTTTTCATGTCCATTTAAAAACACATTTCTGTGTTGATTTTATGAGGAAAAAAATGCTGATCACAGGCACACAAAAAATTTGTAAATTTGCTGTTTCTGAGGACACCCAAGCTTTGGAAATCAGCAAACTTTGGCAGCCATTTTTTTTGCTAGATTTACCTTGGACACCAGGCTACGCCCACTTTCTTCAGTCTCAGATATCTCAACTCCAAGATAGATGGGTAATTTTTTTAGAAAGAATCAAGACAAATGAAAAAGTTTTACAATGATCCCAGAAACTCCCAATGCTCCAAAATTGAACGTGTGTCTGATTCCGCAGCGCTGTGACACAAGCATTTAGGATACTTTTTCTTTTTTTTTTTTTGTTCTTTGCTAGCTCAATCCTCTCGAGGGCTAATTAATGGGGTTTTAAAAATATCTGCAGGCTCCGTGTGTGTTTGACGAGGAGCTTGTGATGAGACAGCTGCGCTACACAGGCATGTTGGCCACCGTCAAGATCCGCCAGTCGGGCTACAACTACAGGCTGCTGTTTGAGGTAAACTGACTGTGTGGGTGGTTGGTTGGCGCTCTGACTTTGTGGGTGTGTGGTTGGCGGGCATTCTGAATTTGTGGGTGGCTATTGGTGGGCGGTCTGACTCTGTAGGTGGTGGTTGGTGGGTGCTCTGACTTTGTGGGTGGTTGGTTGGCGGGCGCTCTAACTTTGCGGATGGTTGGCGGGCACTCTGACTTTGTGGGTGGTGGTTGGTGGGCGTTCTGACTTTGTGGGTGGGTGGTTGGTGGGCACACTGACATTGTAAGTGGTTGGTGGGCACTCTGGTACCTTGAGATTTGGTCTGCTCCACCTTATCAGTGATACTATTGTCTTAATCTGTTTATTTTGTACTGAACCATTTTGATCTTTGGATGTTTAGAGGGTTTGATGATTGTAAGCACTGTCTAATGGAGTTCATGGGTAGTTGGCGGGTACTCTGGTGTGGTTGGCTCCTTCTTTCTTATCAAACATCGTTTGTCATCCATATCTCTTTTTGGTCTTTTCTTTGCAGTTTATTCTCTAGTGGTAACACCTCTATTCTTCTGCACTTATGTGACCTAATTGTGTTGCATGTGCTGTAAAACTTTCATTAGAACTAGAATTTAGATATTTCACTTTTTGCATTTGCTGCTTACATGACAAGAGTAATAAAGACCGTAATTGTTTCAAAAATTTTGTTTTGGTGCAGGAGTTCACCCAACTCTACAAGATTCTGCTGCCCCGCAAGACGGAACACTCTAAAGCTGACATCCGGAACTTTCTTCAGTCCATGGGGCTCCAGCAGGAGAATTACCAGATAGGGATCAACAAGGTCTGGTTGTTATCACTGTATACTTGAACCTGCTCCAACGGCCATCTGTATAAGACAATCACCTATACATATGGCCATCTGTATCAGACAATCACCTGTACATACGGCCACCTGTAGAAGACACTCATCTGTACAAATGGCCATCTGTATCAGACAATCACCTGTACAAACGGTCACCTATATAAGACAATCACCTGTACAAATGGCCATCTGTATCAGACAATCACCTGTACAAATGGCCATCCGTATCTGACAATCACCTATACAAATGACCAACTGTATAAGACAATCACCTGTACAAATGGCCACCTGTATAAGACACTCATTTGTACTTTACATATTTTTAAACTTTTAATTAGAATGCCATTGTGTAAGACAGCCACCTGTCTAACATGGCTCCTTTTCTCATTGACATTGGGTGGCCATTGTAGACAATTTTGACTGTAGTTCATTCACTTTCTCGTGGTTACAGTTTCTAAAGTACAGTAACTTGTTTGCTTTCGAAATACAAAAACAGCTCTATCAATGTTTAGAATTTTTTCACCAGTTCATCACCTCCACGTTAAGTAAATCACTTCATATATATGTTTAGCGGCTGCAGTGTCTTCCTCGTGTATAGTAAAGATATCTTTTTTGCACTTTTCACAAATTATGGTTTCTGTGTACTTCAGATCTTTTTACGTGAATCTGAAAAGATGCGTTTGGATGAAGCACTCCACTCGGCGATCATGGAGCGGGTAATCAAAATCCAGAGATGGGTCAAGACTTGTCTGGAGAGGCAGAGCTACAACCGACTGAGAGATGCCACCATCCTGATGCAGGTTAGTGTTTGATGAAGAGAAATTTCTGTCATCATAGAAATCAAATGTGGGCGTACTTGAATAATCCTATGTGGGCCGCTCGCTGATAAGAATAAGTAGGTATAGACTAATGTGGTTTCTTGGACTCTTAAATAAATATAAGGTCTTTGAAAATCTAGCTCTCTTCAGCAAAATTTGAACATCAAGCTCTCTCCAGCAAAATTTGAACATCTAGCTCTCAGTGTCAAAACTTGAACATCAAGCTCTCTCCAGCAAAATTTGAACATCAAGCTCTTTCCAGCAAAATTTGAACATCAAGCTCTCTCTGGAGCTCTCTCTGGGAAAATTGAAGCCAAATGAGGCAGAGGTAGACCAAGAGGGTTTATGAGGATCTGAAACCGAAGTCGTGGTTTTGTATTGGAAAGTACATATTCTCTGCTTTCTATCATTGCTACTCATGTATTTGCTGATGCTATAAAAAAGCTATGAACTTTAAAGACAGGATTTACAAATAATAATGAAATTAAATCCTCTAAGTCTATTGTAGTCGTTTTTCTTACCAGAGTTAGCTATTTATCATGATCTTAGTGAATGATGAAAAAAGTGTTTAAAGGGTTTGGAGGGGGATTACTTGGCCTATGCCCACCTTCTTGACCCACTGCATGGGTAGTCTTTGATTTTATAGTTAAGAAAAGATGGCAGTTATGTAAATGTTTTTTTGTTAATTGCAATTCAGTTTCAGTTAATTAAAAGTTTTACCGTACTCGTTACTGCATAAAGTTTTACAAGTGCACGGGATACTAGTTGGTTGTATTCCTGTTAGTTCGCAGCACAGTCTGATTTTACTTTGCAAGTCAGAGTGATTGATAGTTCACAGCACGGCCTGATTTTACTTTGCAAGTCAGGTGAATGAATTTGTTACTTGTTTCACAGAAACACATCCGGCGGTTCCTTGCCCAGCAAGACTTCCACGAGTACAGACTGATGCGGCTTCAGCAGAGCGCAGCCATCATCATCCAGACACACTACCGCTGCTACCTGGCACGCCAGCACTTCCACGCACAGCGCTATGCTGTCATATACATCCAGTCCTACGTGCGGGCGGTGCTCACAAGGAGAAAGTACGATTGTTATGAAAATAGGCTGTGATTATTTTGAAAATAGGATTTTTAAAAATAATTAAAATAGAACAGTAAAAATTGTCAGTTTTAGTATGTGTCTTACAGCAAAATAAGGTCCAGTTAGTATTGAAGATTAAAGGTGTTACAAGAGTTTCAAACATAAGAAAAAGAAGGAGGAGAGATTAGCAGGGTTGTGTCTTGCTCAAGGACACACCCGAGTGACCATCCATGTAAGCCACGTGTCACTGACACTTGTTTGACATTTTGTATGTCAGTAATTGTATCAATGTGTAAAGAACAGAAATCAACTAATGAACTCATTGTTTTTTTAATAAAATTTTCTTCCCTTCTGTGATATCTTTGTTGCATATCGGTGTTTTCTCGTTTCCAGATTCTTCCAGTTGCGGGATGAGTACTACGCCATGCTGGCTCGCCAAGAGCAGGAGAGGCAGGAGTTTGAAAGACAGGAGAAGGAGAGGATCAGGAGGGAGGAAGAAGAGGAGAGAGAGAGATTGCGAGAGGCAGAGCGTCTAGAGAAGGAGGAAAAAGAAAGAAGGGCAAGGTAAGAGGATGTTCTTTTTGCTGTTGATCTGTTGTAATTGTTAGTCTCCACAATAGACTGAAACAGCACATGCATTCCAAATTTAAAGTCAGCAACACATCATTATGTCAATACGCGTAGAGTCAAGAAAATGGCAACCATATCCTACAGCGCTGTACTCACTTCACAACTCTTAGTAAACGTATGTGACAACATGCTTCACCACTGGAGAAAAAACTGTATGGCGGCCTCGAGGATGGAAAGAGAACTGCTCAGTTTATGCACACCACTGGATTAACTGTCCGACTGTCATTGAGAATGAAGAAGAAAGTTTTTGTTCTCTTTGTCGAGTTTTGTAAGTGATGCAACTGTAATTAGATTTTTATGTGGAGCAGGTTAGGAAAATAGACACACAAGAGAGTAGAAGCAGCTTGTCACATCTAGGCCCCCCCCACCAACCACCCCTTAGTAAGGTAAAACAGTGGTCTGGTGTACTCTTTGAGAACCTATTGTCTTGGCGTTTTGTTTGCTTTGTTGTTTTTTCCAAAACGAAAATGCAAATGAAAGTGAATTTTTCCAAGTGGGTGCTTGGATGATGCTCTGATGTGGTTTGCTGGCTCTTTCTATCAAACATCTATCATCCTTATCAATCTATCTCCCTTCCTTCTTGTTTATTTTTTTTACTTTCTTGTAACACCTCAAATCTTTGGCATTTATAGACCTTATTGTGTTACAAGAGATTAAACAACCATCAATTACCGTGACACTCAGGGCAAAAGGATCATGGACCCAAGTTCTATGTCAGTATGATTTGGGAAAAAGGCACAGAATAAACCAAATACGTCTATTACTGCATGCTACACTATCGCAAATAGTCCAGACTGCACTTCTTTTTTTAAAAAGTCATTCGGTTTCCGAGAAATTAGATTAAAACAAACTGGAGTTAGCTTTTTGAGTATATTATTATTGTCATTTCTTTATGAGTATATTATGATCGTTTCTTTATGAGTATATTATGGTCATTTCTTTATGAGTATATTATGGTCATTGTAGTAGTTTGTTTCCCCATTTCGCGCTCAGGGAGAAAGAGGAAGAGGAGCAGCGGTCAGTGGCCGAGCGCCTGGAGGCTGACCGGCGACGAGAGAAGAAGGAAGAGCTGCAGTCTACGGCCAGCGACGAGGGAGTTCTGGTGAAAGCACCGAGCTCGGAGGAGCTGGAAGAGCGAGACTACGCCACACGCCTGCCCAGGAGGGACTCTGAGGAGTACGTGAAGGGTTTAGTAATAGGAATAGAAGAGGAGTAAGTGGGAAGGAGATGGGGGACGTTGTTGTTATTATTATTATTATTATTTTTATTATTAATATTATTATTTATTTTTTGTTATTATAATTATTATTAATATTTTAGTTATTATTATTATTATTCTTAGTATTATTGTATATGTTTTTATATTATTATGATGATGATGATGCTGTTGCTGGTGGTGATGATGATGACAATGATGATAATTATTGTTGTTATTGTGGTTATTATTATTTATTATTATTCTTATTCTATTGTTAATATTGTTTATTATTATTATTTATTATTATTATTTATTATTATCATTATAATCATTTTATTTATTGTCATCATCATGGTTATTCCCTGGACACAGGAGCAGCGGCATCATGGAGGACTCGGAGACAGAGACGACGTCGGTGGACACGGCCAAACCTCCGAGTGAGCCGGTCACTGAGGGGACGGTCAGTGCCACCTCCTCCAGCCCCATCTCGGAGGCCATCGACATACCCGTACCGGACGACGAGGCGTCACGGATACGAAGAGCTTCCAGGTTTGGAGAACTATGCTTACCGTAACGTTCGGGCTTTTGAATGCACACCTGTATATAAGTTGCTCCTTCTAGATTTTGTAAAAATCCTGAACTTTTCTTTTACAAATAAGCCACATTGTTTTATAAGCCGCAGCTTATTTGGGAGTGTGGAAAAGTACTCTCCCATCTTTTGGATGGCGTTTGTAAGGTGTAAACTTAAGTATGGTGTTGAGGAAAATGTGCAAATCTTTGAAAATATGTCAACATTTTAATGTTTCAGAGTAGATGAGGGAGTGACTATCCTGCTATCGGAAAATAATCTGAAATTAGCCATAGGGTTTAAAGCTGAGGAAAAAGTCGTGGCTTATAGGCTGAATTTTACAGTAACTCCTTATGACTAGCAAGATGCTTTCTATGGCTTGTGGTCAGAACCACTGTGCTGGTGATCCGCTGTCAGGGGCACGTACAAATTCCATTGTGATGTTACTTGTATTTGTACAGTGCTCAGAGCCTGTTTTCTTTAATTGGGATTGAGCACTGTACAAATGTCATATATTGTTATTATGTGATTGAAATTTTCCAAATGTTTCTAATGCCTCAGGCAATTTATATTGTAAGAAGCTTCTTGATGTTTTTTTTGTTTTTTTCGAATAAGAACGTTATGTGAAAAGACTACCAGAAATTGATTTGAGCGATTGTGAAATGACTGACAAAATGGTGGGTTGGACAAAGGTCATTGTAAAAATAGAGTGCTTTGAGTGAGGTGAACTGTTCTGAAACTTTGTTTTCCTTCTTTCAATCTGTTTCAGGGTCAAAGAGCTCGCTAAAACATTCCAAAAAACCCCAGAGCGAGATGACGTAAGTATTCTCAAGTTACATTTTTCTCATTTTACGATGGTCACTTGCCCTAGGACAGAAGCTTTCAGTTTTTTTCAAATGTTTAGATATAGCTACATAGTTTGACATATTGTCAGCCAGCTGTTCAGATGGACCAAGCCCAACCTTTCGAAATTTTGTTTTAAAATGCAGTTTCTTAATTTGTGGTGCAGGTTGCATGACTTCGAGAAAGATTGTTGAAATTCAACTTTGAAATGTGGAGGGGAAAAAAATTAAAAACAAAAGAGACACATGATGTAGGAGCAATTATTATTGTTTTAAATGGAAGTTTGATTTTTTTTCTTGCCTGAAAACTTTTGCTTTCTGTGCTTAGAACAGTTGAACAGTTTGCTGATGAAATGGTGGTGTAAGGTCTTACAGTGGTTCATCTCGAGTTGAGACTTCTCTGAGTTGTGTGCTCTGCCCCAACCACTCTGTCTTATGTCCCCCTGAACCGCCCGTCCATATACAGTGGTGTCCTCTTAAACTGAACACGATTAATACAAAAACTGCAGTATACAGAAATGAAATAAAACGCCATATTTTTTCCCTCTTCTATTTGATAAGCAAACTTCACTGCAGCTTATTTCCCCATTTGGGTTCATTAAATTTGTGTGATCTCAAAGTGGAATAATTCTCTTCCTTGGACTTATACTACTGATGAGTTTGTCCTATTGAATTATTATTAAATCTGTGCGCCCCCCAAATACCGTTCCCTGTTAAAATCTGTCAGGTGTTTACTAGAGAAGACTTGCTGAGATGGGCCGCTCCGTTTAAGTGCAAGTGAACTTTTTGGTTATATAATGACATCTTTTTTTCTACTGCTATGCTATTACTAATGTTGTACATTTTGGTGAGAGACTTGTATTTTTCTCTACCAGGGTGAGAAGGGGAAGGGGCAAGAGGAAGTAAGTAACAACTCACACTGTGTGCCTGGCAGATTTGTTTGTGTGTGTTTATTTGTGTGTCGTTTTTCGGTTGCCTTTTCAGTTCCCATTTTTGTGATTGCTGATACGGAAGCTTCTTTCTTCACAGCATGTTTCTGTGCTCTTACTCCCAGGGATGAATGTTTTATTATTTGACCAAACACGGTGAAAGACTTTGATGTCTTTCTTACCATAGCATGATTCTTGCACCCTGTGTGGGAATTATTCATGGCGGACTGCCCCAGTTCTGACAAGACATCAATTTTTGTCCTTTGTTTTGCTTCTTATCCCATCCAGCCCCTTGAAAGATACGAAAAGGGTAGTATATTGATCATGAACAGGCTGAACTTTTTCTCAATATGGAGTGACTTACCTGTAATTGGGACCTGACATTGTGTCCTTGGGAAAAGCACTGCACAAATTTTCCTCACTTCACCCAGGTGGAAATGGGTACCCGGCGATAGACAGTGAAAGGTCTTGTCAGTTTGTTAACGTTTGAGCACTTTATCAGATGCTTGCACTGTATGCTTCCTGTGAAGCAGAGAATGCTTCTGAGTGTTCTAGGGTCTGATGGAGTAATGATATAGTGTGAAGTGTACTGAGTATGCTGTTGCGTGGGACATGTGTGCTTCACAAGTACTGTTTGTTATTATTTTGACTGGTAAATTTTGTATAGGTCCATTGCCCCAATCAATACTGTTAGAGTATTTAAGAGGCATGACCATTCGTTTTTAAAACCAATCTCTGATAAGACCTACCCAAGTGGATGGGGAATCCTGAGAACTCCGCTACTTACCAATGCTCATGAATGCCCCATCTAGGATTTGAACTCAATTCCCACGACACTTAACTGTCCTTCAGAGTCATTTTACATAGAAACTTATTTCAGCCCAGTCATGGTTGATATGGCACCTGATCAGCATGAAAGACTTCTGTGTACTTATTATTTATTTCCTGGTTATATGCTCGCCATACCAGTATTGTTTACTACAGTGGAGCCTGCTTACATCGAAAATGGCTAATTCGAAAACAACAGTAAACCTTCAGAAAATTAAATTCCTGATTTTTCTTCTTCTTATATTTGAGCAACCTCTCTAAACAAACAACCTAGCAAAACCAAAGAAAGTGGGTGGTTGGCGGGTGCTCTTGTGTGATCTGCCTCTTTTTTCCTATCAAACATCTATCGTCCTTGTCTCTCTTCCTTGTTTTTTTTTGCGTTTGTTACTCTCTTGTAACTCCTTAAACTGTTGGCATTTATAGGACCTAATTGTGTTGAAAGTGCTCTAAAATACTTACTAAAATACCAAAGAAAATTTGGCAGTCCGGCAAATTTCGGTTTAAGCGGGCTTCAATGTAAGTAGTTTTTTGCCTTACCTTATTTTATTATTGTTATATGCATGTTTACAGGTTCTCCCTCCTTCCCTCACCTTCCCTTCCTTTTGTATATCTTAGTTACATATCGTAGATTTGGGGCACATAGTCAAGATCATAACCTTGCTCCCGGGCAGATTGCTTCCTGCACATAGTTCAGTGCTTGTCAACTTTATTTTATAGCCACTGCACACTTTTGCCACCTTTAAGAGTCTGAAATGTTTTCTACTGCTCATCCATATGTATAGTCAAGCCTGCTCTAACGGCCACCTATATAAGATAATCACTTGAACAACACCTATTCAAATGGCCACTTCCAACCCGGGGGCACGCATTCTTTTTTTACATTATGATGTTCGTCCTTTCCTGGCAGAGATGATCTTTACATTTTCACATGACCTATACATTTTACATATATGATGACTCTGAGTAAGATGTCCACCTGTCAAGATATCAATTTTTCTCATCTGCAATGGGTGGCCGGCTTGGACATATCCGACACTTTCCAAGTAGGACGTAAAAATAACACCTGTCACTATCCAGGTGATCCCCACACAACCCACCAAAATGATCCAAATAGGCCACAAGTGGGTGGTTACTGTGTAGGTTGGCAAGCACTGAGGTAGAGGTACCGGTGTAGTGGCTCAGTGGTTAGTTATCACTCTCTGACAGGGCAGACCTTGAGCTGTATAGCCTTTGCCTAACCTTTGTCTATAGTGTGAAGTCTTAGTACTGTATATTCACTAATATTTTGCTTTTCTGCTGAATTCCCCCTGGGAGGTTGGAGTAGCTTTAGATAAGTTCTTTGGCTTCCTTCTAAATGGCTTGACTGAAGCACGTGATGCAGGAATAGCTATTGTTCCTGTGGTTATTATTGTTAGGTTGTTATTTTATTATTGTTCTGGCTGTATCATTATTTTTATTGTTATATTTTATTATTATTATTATTATTATTATTATTATTATTACTGTCATCATCATTTATGTTCGCCGAAATGTTTTTCACTGAAACCAATTTGCGTTGTGACTAGATCAGATTCAATCTTTCCAACAGTGATAATAAAGAAGATTTTGTTCTCAGGTTCATGTTTCATATGCCTTTCATCACTCAATAGGCAATGCTCTTGGAATTAATCCAGAATAAATATATTTCACAAGAAAAGACATTGGGCGAAATAAATTTTTTTGGGTAACATTGTCAAAATGGCTTGATGAAAAAAATTGCAGCGTGCCTGTGAAAAGTAGTAATGGGTCACTTAATATTGCTTCCATTTTTTTAAACCATAGCCCACAGCAACAAAGTATTGAGGTCTTGAATACTATCTGTATGACATCGGTGAAAGACACAGGGTCATTGTCGTAGCAATTCTCATGGGGCTAAAAACAAACTTGTTTCACAGCGTGTCAAAGTGTAGTGGGTTACTTAATACTGCTCCAATTTTCCTTCATACTGGTTTCATGCAGGCTCCTCACCAGACTAGAAGGGCTCTAGTTGTTCCTCTATTAATATAATGTCTATTATAAAATATATCAATCAGCCAATTTGCTCATTTTGTTGAAAAAAACCCTCGGGTCATCCACATCACTTCACTGCTCTCCTTTTTAGACATTTAGGATGAATAAATGTATGTGCGTGTGTATGTGAATTTTATTTTTTCACGCTTCACCTATTCCAGCTTCAAAGGCTTATTTTTTGTTGCCCGAGTCAATTTTTTTATAAATGGTTTATTTATTTATTCTTTTTATTTTTATTTTGTCTTGCGGTTGGCAGTCTGTTTGTAGAGGTAGACGTTTTGTCTGGTTAAAACAAAAACTTGGTTTTAATTTTTCTTCTTCTTCCTTTAAAAAAAAATGTTTGTGGTAGAGTTGTAGAGGTGTAGTTTTTAGAGCTGTGTCTTAACGCCAAGGGATGCGAAATAGTTTTGAAATGCGATCAGACTAGTGAACAGCGTACAGTTGTATGTCATTTTCTATGCATACTTTTGCTGTCGTTTTTATTTGGGGAGGGAAGGGGGGGGGGGGGGGGAGAAAGAAAGACTCTGTAGCAAGTCATACTCTATCAGACATGTTATTATTTTTCAGGAATACACGGGTTGCATGTGCAGTAGATTTTAAAGGAATCAAATTGACATCATAGCTTGTAGTTATTTTTTTTTTTTAATTTCTTCTAAATTTGATCTTCTTTCCTGGGTTGACCACCATTTTGTCTGGAAAAAGGACAGTAGTTATTGGTTGTTTTGGGTTTTTAAAAATCTGTCCTGCCATTTGTTGATTAGCCATGTGTTGAGGTGAGGTGTACAGATGTGTGTCTGTTGTTTTGTTGTTTGTAGAGCCTGTTCGTAGAGCCTGGTGTTGGAAGAACAATTTTACAGCATTGTGGTATACTCAGGGGCTCGTCAAAATAATGAAACTGAAGAAACCCAACATTTTTTCGCCTGTTGGGCAATTTTTATCTAGTTTTTGTCCATTTAAGATCACATTTTTGTGTGAATGAAAATGAAAAACATTGCTCAAAGGCAGAAAAAAAAGTAAATTTGCAGTTTGCAAGGGCGCTCAAGCTTTTGAAGTCACCAAACTTTGGCGGCAATTTTTTCCCTAATTGTACCTGTGTGCCAAACGGCCCCCATCTCCTTCAATCGCAAAAACACATGTACTTTGATTTTTTTTTTAAAAACAGATGGGTTTTTTAAAATTTGTTCATCAAAAGAAGACAAATGAGCAAGTTCAATAATTGTACCAGTATCCCCCTAATGCCCCCAAATTGACGAGTGCCCAATACCACCATGTCATGACACAAATATAGCGGAGATAGTTGAGGATGCTCATGCAAATTAGGATTTCTGTTGAAGGGAATGTGCACCATAGGTCCAGTGTGTTGACTCTGAGAGAGTAATTTTTTTATCTTGTTGTATCTAAAAATTTAATGTGGGTGGTTGGAGGGCACCACCGCTAAGTGCAACTCCTTTTCTTTCTCCCTATCATTATTGTCTGTTTTACCTTTTCCCTGCACTAAATTGCCGTTATTGTGTCGATGAATGTCTCTTCACTCAAACAAACGAACAAATATTTGAAAACGACAGGTTTTTATCTTTGATCTTTCACGCAATCTCCTACAAAACTTAACACTCTGGATTTGATTAATCGTTTTGTCCTGTTTATTTTCTTTTGTGTGTGTGCAGTGGTCATAATAAAAATGTTTTCTTTTTAAGAACGAAAACAAATTGTGATACTAAGTCTTCCTCAGGACCATCAAGAAAATTCTTTTTGCTGTGGTCTCATATTGTCTTTTTCCATTCCCTTCAGAACTTGAGAGTTTCTTTTTAACTCACTTAAGACAGGCTTGAAGACGCAATGTCGGGGCGCTTGAAATCAGAAAAGCACAACTTTGTTATTCATGCAGATTTTTTTTGTTTTCTGTGCATGAAACTTTAAAACCAAAAGCCTGCATTCTTTGAAAAATGCGAATTCTTGTGTTGGGTGGTTTGAAATGTGCCGCAACATTGCGTTTGGTCTGCTCCTGATCTGAAATATGTGTCCACTTTGTCATTGAAGAGTCAAAGTCCCCCACTTGCATTAGCACACTGTCGTCCGTGTCTTTTTTCCTCTCCTCCTATCTGTTGGTCTGTTTGCCTCTGCGTCCTTGAGTCTGTGTTCTCCCCAATCGTTTGAACCGACTGAGTGTGATTGCATCCTCGGGTGGAACTTGAGTCAGGAAACATTCTTAGTTGTCAATAACCACTGGCAGTGCACCCTTATCAGAATGAACCAGGGGACGGGGATGGGAGTGGTGTTTCTTTTCTCTGATCATTTAAGTCTCAAGTGTCAAACTCAAGGCTCACGGGTCTTTCACCTTGCCAGGCGAACAATCAGCCTGAGAGATTTTGAGGTGGCCCATCCTAAGAATCTCCAAAACACAGAACTTTATTCCAAACATAGAAGAACTGGTTGCCAAGAGAAGATATCAGACATCCAGCTCTGATAAATTGTCACAAGGTCACAGGGTCACATTTTGGCGAGACCAGCATCTGTGATGTTGTTGTTAGGCATTGTGCTGTCGCTTGCAGGAGACCTGAGTTTGATTCCTGAGTGTGGAGAAAATTTGTATATATTATTTCAGTCTTTCTGCTGGGATGTTGTATCCCTCTCAGCCTGCCTGCCAAATGATCTAAACTGTTGATTAATGAAGGAGTAAAAAAAACCCACCTACCTAAAAAGAAAAAGAAAAACGTTTTGAGGAGGGTTGTTCAGGGTCACATTTTGATGAGGGTTGATGGGGATGCCACATTTTGACAAGGGTGCACTGTGCCACCATCTATCTGAAGAGCACCATCCCCTGAATGAAACTGTACTATGGACTTGATGTGTGTTGTGGATGTTGCATGTTTGATGGAGTAACCTGCCCGTGCTGCCACAGGTGGACGGCCGAGTGTTCGTGGTGCGCCGTGGATCCCAGCGATGGAAGCACAGGAAGAGCTCGGCCCCCTTAGCTAAGCAGGAGTCCTTTTCTGATTGGGTGAGGGAATTGCTACTAGCTGTCCGTGTGGGATGATAGTTGACGATGATGATGCTGATGGTGATGATGATGTTGGTGACGATGGTGTGATGGTGTCGTAGATGGTCGTGATGTGATGATGCCGCCTTCAGTGATTGGCTGTGCTGTGAAATGCAGCTTTGTTTGTGCACTTTTCACTATTCATCTGTCACCGCTTCTTTCTCTGTCTTTCTGTCACTCTCTCTTTCTTGTATCTTGTCTCTCTCTTTCTTTCCTCCTCTCTCTCTCTCTCTCTCTCTCTCTCTCTCTCTCTCTCTCTCTCTCTGTCTGTCTGTCTCGCCATCACTCTCCTCATCGTCCACCCTCTCCTCTTCCTCATTTCTTTCTTTCTTTGATTACATTTTGAGGGTTTCTTTTTAAGGTGGTTCAGGGGTGGGGGGAAGATGTGGGAACTGGGAAGAGGGGACTGTCTTATCAAGAAAAGTCACTACCATGTTACTTCTTTTTGACAGATCTGCTTCTTATACCGAGTGCACACTGCCAATCTGGCTGGCCTTCCGCTCAGTTTGACTGAATTCAGTGGGCAGTGTGCTCTGGGCATTAGGCTAAATTCTTGTCATCTACTGTGTCCCTTTTCTGTTGACAGTCTCGTCGTAGCTGCTGCACCCATGATCGTGTTTCTCTAACATATCTTTTTTCTGTCTTTGGTGTGTTTCTGCATTCTCATTTCCTTGCTAACCTCAACCTGAGTTGAATCCTGTCACTCCGTGCTCTTTAAGTCTTGACCAAAGCCTGATTGGAATGCAAATACTTCTCTGTCCTACATTTTTACTAGTTTTCAGACCTCATAGTTGTAATAATAATAATAATAATGGTAATAATAATAGTAATGATAATTAATATGCCCTAGACAATACAAGTGTAAGACACTGTTGTCGTCCATCAAGACAGGTCAAAGTGAAATTGTCAGTGTGACGCTAATGATAAAGATATCTCTTATGTTCAGACTTGGCGCCATCTTGTTTTGTTTGTTTTTTTGTGTTGTTTTTTTTCCCCAAAGAGGTTTTTAAACAAATTTTTCAGAAAGGGCTAGTTTACACTTTTGCCTTATCAAACAATCGCTTTTCTACTTATTCACGGATGTCATGTATAGAGCTTTTGTTTGCAATTCCTGACAGGCTAGCGACACTTTGGCTTTATCAAATAAAGGAATGGGTTGGGGCAGCACTACTTGTGCCTGGCTTTATTAATTAATGTCTTGGTTGTGGAACTTCTGCTTTTATTCATTTTTTTTGCTCACTGGTTTCGTTGCACCCGCCTTATCTCATGTGGTTTTGTGTTGTGATTTTCCATAGTACAGTCAAACCTGTTCTAACGGCCACCTGTGTAAGAACATCACCTGTACAAATGGCCATTTCCCATTTCCACCTTTATGTTTTTATACCTTATAATGACACTGTATACGAGGGCTTCCTGACTAAGATGGCCACTTTTTTCCTTGACAAATGGGTGGCCGTCCTAAACAATTTTGACTGTATGTGTTCCTGTATGTGTTGCTGTGTGTGTTCCTGTATGTGTTCCTGTATGTGTTCCTGTGCACCTTCTGCACTTTGATGCTGCATTGCCTGCCTGCTCCACACACACATTCTGAATCCCAGTGTTTTGTTGTTGGTTTTGTCCATGCACATGCCATAGAAGTGTGTTTGCTGTAGTCTTTGATTTAAAAAAATAACAAAAAACCAAACCCCAAAAACAAAACCCCTGACCCTCTTCATTTTCTATTTGTGCCGCAGATGTTTTAGAACTGTTTACTGTACCTGTATCATTTCTTTCTGCGATCCTCTCCTCGGCACTAGCGTCTGTGGTGTAGGGGATAGGCACTTTGCTGCCATGTGCAGGAGGATACCTGAAAGTTAAATTCTGGAGTGGGGGAGGGGAGAAATTTTTATTGAGTATCTCGGTCTTTCTACTGGGGCACTGTATTCTTCTCATTCCGGGTTGGGCCTCAGAAAGGCAACAGAGTCGGAAGCTCGCCTTCTAAATAATCTAAATTATGTGGTTGGGGGCGTAAAAACGCCTAAATTAAAACTAAAAAGGGAAGGCATTTATTGTGTAAAAGTGCTCATCTTTGATTCAAATAAATTTTGGTACCTTTCTTTCATTTGGACCAATAGTTATGCTAGTGTTATTGATCTCCACCTTTTTCCTTGCTTTTAAAGAACATTGAGCAACTGAAGGAAGAGCTGTTCACCATATTTTTGAATAACTTCTAATATGATGTTGTAATTATTATTATTTATGAATTTAATAGCACAAGTGATTTTTTACCATGGCAGTAATCTTTCAACATTCAGATCCCCTTCCACTCTCTAGAACCCCCCCCCCCTTTCACTTCTTTTCCTAGTGGAGCTGTGGGATATCTCTTCCTTTTTCTGACAGTTCATGTTCCATTTTTAGGCTGGTGTGAGCCTCCTGTTGTCTAATGTTTTGGACGTCTGTCACTGAGTCTTCCCTTTCTGTAAATAGCTGGCTGGTGTGGTCTCCTTTCCAGACTGAGTTCCTATGTTAATACACTGTCTAACCTGCTCTAAGGGCCATCTGTCCAAGACAATCACTTGTGAAGACGTCTTCCCTAAATATTATAAAGTCTCTTTCCAAGGCGCCCTTCTGTCTAAATTGAGTTTTCCTTCTGGGCAAAAGGTAGTCACCTTTTTACAATTTCGACTGTTTTCTGTTTCTTTCTGACTTGCCCTAAACTGTAACTTAGCTACGGTAGATATATATTATACATCTATATGGCACCCATACCTATGTCTTTGTCTGTATTTGAAATACAGATTTCATGAACCAAAAGATTTCTTTTCTCAATGAAAGGATAATCAGCTCTATGCTATAGGAATGGAATGTAGTCTTGGCTTAGCATGGCCGTCTATATCTGTTGTATCTGACAGATGGGGAGATTGTGCTTGGGGGGAGGGTGTGTTGTGGGCCATGTCTTTGTTTCTGTAGGTGTAGGGAGAGATGTGGCATGACGTAGTGGAATCAGGCGCTCGTCAATTTTAGGGCATGTAGAGTTACTGGTTTTGTATTGCTTAAAGGTTGTTCCTTTGTCTTGCTTACGGTGGGGAAAAAAGCAAAAAAAAAAACAACCCTATCCTGTAGAGAAGTTCAGATACTTGATTGAAGGAGGTGGGGTCACCTGGTAGCAGAAGTACCGCCCAAATTTGGCGACTTCTGAAGCTTTGGTGTCCTTGGAAAATGCAAATTTACCTTTTTTGTGCCTTTCATCAACATTTCTCTTTAAAATCCTCACAGAAATTTGTTCTTGAGTGGACATAAGAGGGGTTGGGGAATTGATAAATATTGCTCAGTGAGTAGACAAATTTCAGCTACTAGATTCTACAACAATCTCATTATTTTGTAGAGCGCCTTGTTTCACCACCTTACCACACAAATACATAGATAATATTTGAATGTAAAAATGTTTTTGATTAAATCAAGTTTGAAGATTGATGCAAGAAAGTTTTGTTTTTTTCAATTCAGCTTCTCTGTCTACCACTAGATATCTTTGAATTTTTCTTTTTTCTTAAAAAAAAAAATCCTTTAAACACCCCCCCCCCCCCCCCCCCAAAAAAAAAGACGACTGAGAATTGTATTTGATTGATTGATCAATTGAATTGCTAAATTCTTATTTTCTAAGAAAAACAGGATGAAAACAAAAATAACAGAAGCTTTCTACAATGCATTCCTCATATTTCCTCCTTGCTTTGTGTCTAGATGTATAGACTGCAAGTGACATCTTTTCAGCTATTGGTCAAGTTGAGATCACGTACTAACCCCCAACATTCTGGAATAGACATGCACTTAGACAGCACACCTCTACTTTTTGTACTTTGTCTCTCTTTGATACCGATTTGTGTGGCTGAGCTATGGTGTGAAAGCTTTGCCTGTCTTTTGATAGCGGGTTGTATGGCTGAAATAATAACCAGAACATCATTTTGTTTAGTTTTAGTAAAAGTTTTAAGGCACTTGCAACACAAATAAGTCATTTAAGTGCCAAAGAGTAGAGGTGTTACACGAGAGTAAGAGACAAAGAAAAGAAAAGGAGAGATAGATCTAAATGATAAATGTTTGATAGGAAAGGAGGAAACCACATCAAAATGTATTTATTCCTTAAAAGTGTCTGTCTTTGTGACCAAATTATATGGCTCAACTCCTTATCTCCTTCTTTTCTTTGTATGTTATGTTCTAGTAACACCTCTAACCTCCAGCACTTATATGACATATTTGTGTCGCAAGTGCTGTAAAATCTTTAGAAAACTAAAGGAATGGCTGAGCTGTGTGTGAAAGCTTTGTCTCTCTGTTGATACCGGCTTGTATAGCTGAACTCTAGTGAGAAAGGTCCTGAGCTTAACTAGCGTTGCATGATGTTCTTAAACCCTGAATTAAACGTACATCTTTCTAGTAGTCAATGTGCCAAGATGCTTTTTACTTCTGCTCTTTCCTCTGCAATTGTGGTGTGGTATATTGAGGGTTCTAATTAAATTATATGCATTTATTTTGGGTGTGACTATTTCCATATTCAGTCCACATGATTATTCTTGTATACAAGGTGTGCAAAGAAATATGTTGATGATACTCTGCGATCTGATGGGGTTTGATTCTGTAAAAAAAAAATTTAAGTATCAAACTTTTATCGTCCTTCTCTCTCCTCCTTTTTTAGAAATAATTGTTAATCTCTAGTAATACTCCTAATCTTCCGCACTTTTATAACCTAATTTATTTGTGTTGCAAGTGCCGTAAAACTCTTATAAAGACTTAAGTTGTAACCACTTTCATATTTAGTCTACAATATTGTTCTTATATTACTATATACAAAAATAACACACCAGAAAGTTTCCGACTATGTAGTACCTTTCCTTTTTTTGTAACCTGTTTCCTTTCCTCGTAGCTGTGAAGTCCATTATAATCTATGGTAGTTTGGGCTGCCCTTTTTATTATTTTTTTAATGTCAATGTCTTTCTTTGAACCCCCTCCCTTCCTTCTTCCCACCCTACCCATGTATGTTTGAGATAATAATGACCCTCCTGGAATAAATATGATATTTTGATTTTATTAGCTCTTTCTTATCTATCAAACATATATAACTTTTATCTCTCTAGTGTCTTTTAAAAAAATGTTACTCTCTTGTAACTCCTCTAATCTTCGGCTCTTGTCTGACCAAAGTTGTCTTGCAAGTGCAGTAAAACTCTTACTGTATAATTAAACTAAACGATGTTTTGGTAATTGTTTTAAAAAAAACCCATTGTCCCTAATGACTGCCTTCCCACCAGCCCTCATTGTTGTTTTTTAAAATCATCCCTAATGATACCCCCCCCCCCTCCCACCCCTCTTCCACTCTTCCCTCTTCCCCTTCCCCCTCCCCCGTCCATGTCTGTGTGTGCTTCCACCACTACAGGACCAGTCCCCGACGTCCCCCGAGCCTGTCCCCATACCCTCACGGACGTCAGATGCCAACATCCGACCATCAGATGCCAACATCCGATCATCGGACTCCAACATCCGACCATCAGACGCCAACTCTCGCGTGACTGATGCAAGCGCCAACACCCGACCGACCGATGCACACCACCGGCCGCCGCCCCTGGACATCCCGCGCGGCGCACCACTCACGGAGGAGAAGAGGAAGGAGCTAGAGACGGTGGTTTCCCATCACAGGGATGTCATGATGAGGAGGAAGGAGGACATGGAGGAGGCAGAGCGGGCTGGTGACCAGGCGGGCCATCTCAGCCCACTGCGCAAAGCCCGGGAGCAAATCAAGAACTGGGTCGGAGGTGAGGAACTTGCTGGGTGCATCATTTTTTTCCAAGTATGGTGGGGATTTTTTTAAAAATTATTTTTTGGTGTATTTTATCAATCTATTGCCCCAAGACGCTTTCAGACCAAAAACCTGCGCCTGTCTGTTTGTCCGTTTAGCTTACAGTACGTCAGAACTATTTTGTCCAAAGTACCTCTTTACTTAAGTACACTTTGGACAAAATAGTTCTGAGGCTATGAGTAGTTGATTGAGGACCGCGTTTTTATATCACACCACTCGTCCATTTGTTGGGGTGTCTTTTCCGCCTGGGGCAAGTTGAAGTCGTATGTCTGGTCTCATTTTTGTATTTTCTTGGCAATTGATGAAATAAGTATCATTCCTGTGTCTTCCTGTGCAGGTGATTGTTTTGGTTCTGTCTTTCAACTTTTTGTTTGTTTGTTTTGATGATCATCCTCTTTTTTTTGTGGGCAAAATATGGCCTGTGTCATGAAGTCTCTGTACACTATCGGTCAACTGAGCGCATCTTGTTTTAAGCTTTTGTTACTTAAAAATATGATTGCTGCTTTGTAGGTGGGAGGCTTCCTGACTTTTTACTTGCTTAAAAAGTGTAGAAAACTTTGATTTTGGGTGGTTGGCGGTTGCTCAGGTGTGGTGTGCTCCTTTTTTTTCCCTATCAAATATCGATCATCTTTATCTCTCCTCCTTGCTTTCTTTGTTACTCTCTAGAAACAGCTCTGATTTTTGGCTCTTGTATGATGACATATTATTTGTGCTGCGAGTTCTTTAAAAGTCTTACTAAAAACTAAACTAAAAAAAATGCTTTAGATGGGAAGCTTCAGGACTATTTTCGTGCATAAAGTGTGGAGAACCTTTTGTGTGAGCTGATACTTTTCGTTTTCTGCTTCTGTGAGGCAATTGGCCCCTATTGATGCCTGGTCAGTGTTATCTTTGTCTTTCCTGGTCTATCTCATTATGCTCCTTCAACTGATGTAGGGATGTTATAGCTTGTTTACTTTTGTCTGACTGTGGTTGAAACAAGATGAGCAGAAGTCGTTCTATTAAATCTTCTTAAGTCTTTGCATGCTGGTATAAAAGTTGGATGACCGGCAGATTCTAAATGCCCTTTAATGAAACTCACTGGAAACGAAGGTTCTAATACATTTTCCATGATGTCAGTCTTAAGCGAGTAAAAGAAGTAATAAGGGATTTACCGCATGCCCCTAAATCATCCAAAAGTTTACCCATAAACAACAACACCACACTTTAATGCGTACCTACATACGGGTGGGTACTTTTTGAGTCTCATATGGAGACATCTTGACAGTCTTGGGAGAAAATCTATGAGCTTGCATCGGAATGTGGAGGCAAGGTGGTGCTGCAATATCAAAATGAGTATTTTGTAAGGAAGGTTACTGTAAATCATATATTGTAGTGATCCTGTGTACACATCCAAAGGGCAATATTTGATAATAGGCCCCAATAAAGAAAGTTTTAATTGCTGGATCAATATTTTAAAAAAGAAAAACATTTTTGTGGTTATCAGCCCACAGCAAGGATTGCCATGCAAAGTTATATGTACATTGACAAATTATTAAATGAGCTGTAATTTTTGTAAATACTGTCAGACGAAAGTGAACAAGCTATAGGAACATAGCTTGAAATGTTGGTGGGACTATCACGTTTACATTTATTACCTCGACTTTTTGTATTATCACAATATGTCATTGATATAGTATTGTTTCTCATCCTTAAAAGTTATTGTTGCTCATGAGGTGGTTCTTTCATATAATTTGAAAGAGGGGAAAAGTGGCCTATGTTTATGTGGTCAATGTTCCTATGGTTATGCCCTGAACTTGGAGTGTCATAATTATTCTTTTTGGATAGCTGAGGATGGGTCAAGGTGTATTTTCAATGTGGGTCAATCTATGTACAACAGTCTCTGGCTAATGGCATGCTGGATAAAAGCAAGAACTGCTTCAAAGCACACACTCAGGGCTTAATCAAATCTTTATTATGTAATTATCACTCAGAAGGGCATGTTTACTCGTAAATTGACATCTTTGTCTAAAACTGATAGCCCTATTATTCATGCGCTAGTGTTGAAAACAAATCGGCCATATAATGACTCACTTCGCTAAGAACTGATGGAAGTGAAGCAAACTCCACATGCCTTCCCCTTGTACTTGGAACTGCGGCACTGGCAGGGAGAATAAGATGTATAGGGACAAGGTGTGAGGGACAAAGTGTGAGGCAGAAAGGCTTGGGACAGAATGAGGAGAGCCAGTGACAGGCCATGCACGATGGGCGTACAGAGTGACAGGGCTGTTATTTTGATGGTCGTTGTTTGTGTCGTTTTGTGAAGGAACACTTTACACGACAGCTCAATGATACAACCCACTACAGGAGATCAGATGCGTGGTGGATCGCATCAGCCTTTGAAATTAGACAGAATTATTACTCTTAGATTATTAGCCTCCCTGAAAATTCACTTTATACTAATAACAGCATGTTGGTTTAAGAGCATTCTTTCCTTGTCACCCAAAGGGTGTGTTATTAGCCAGAGACCACTGTATATTCTTTCCTGCTGGGTTAGCGATGGTGATGGGAGTGTGAAGCTCATACCAATGATATTGTGTTGTTTCCTGTGTGTGGTTAAGTTTCTCTCTTTGTCTACGTCATTTTGTAGCTGATCGTTACCTCCTGCTGTTGTCTTTTATGTTTGTAATCATTGCATCGTGTTCAAGTTAGTACAACAGAATGTTTGTGTATTTGTGTGTCTGCTCTCTTTCACTTCCTCTTCTCAAAAATGTTCTTTCTTTATATTGAGAAAGCAGTGTCTTCCTGAAAATGTTTCTCTTTTATTAATCTTTAGAAAGTTGGTCCATTCTTAAAATTAAAAAAAAATTTAAAAATCTTGTTGTCCATTCTTGAGAATACAAGAGAATTCGAACTGTTTGGTCTCTTTAACTTTGTTCTAAATTGAAGGTCTACTTAACAACAGAATGACAACTCTTGTGATTCTTATTTCAGTTACATGAGTGAGTTCGTGGGGGTGGGATGAGGGGGAGGTGAACATAAAACTTTTCTCTCTTCTTTATCCTGCAGGTGGAAAAGGGGGGAAAATTACAGAAAGTACCTTCTCTTTACTTTTATGGCAAACATTACCAATTACTTTTCTACACAATGTAGTCTGCCTAACTTGGGTGTCAGCGCAGTTGGTGTTGGGTAGAGATTCAGACAGTAAGGAGCGCACTCTTTGTCCTAAGTGAGAAAAGACATTTTCTTCATTTTCCTCAAACTCCTTTGCGTAGCTCATTCTTATTCCTTTCATCCCTGAGCGAGTCTTGTTCCTTTCCACTGTGTCACCTTAGTATGTCATGCATTATGTGTTCATGATTCGTCTTTTTGGTGATGTAGATGCAAGCTCTCTTTCTTGCTTATTTGAATGGTTTCAGATGCTGTTCATCATTTGGAACTTTGGAACCAGTTCGAATGTTTGTCCAACTCTTGTAGTTGTGGTTTTTTCCCCTTCCTTTCCTGTTCTGCTTCCTCCTTTGGTTTTTTTCCTGGATGTGCTGTGACTTATGTTGCCCTTCTCCAAGTTAATCTCTTGTCTTTTGTTTTGTTCTGAAAAGTTTGATTACAACAAATCTCTTTTTTTCTAAATTATGCATTTTGGATACGTTTGCTTTGAGAGAAGTGTACACTTATGCCGGACTGTAACATACAATAAGTCATAGCTCATTGATTCAGTGTGTGTGTAGCTGGGCTGTTTTTTTTTTAAGGCCTCTTGTTTCAGTAATCTTTTTGAATATTTTGGCTTGTTTGCGGGGATTTCGGTGTGGATAGTATATTTTGTAATGTATTTGTGGGGAAAACATTTCTTCTGGAGACTGCTTTCTTTGAGGAGAGATCAAGAAAACTCATGTATTTTTTAACATATTGAAAGTCTGGGGGAAAAAATTCTGAGAAAGTGTGTCTGGTGGGTGGTTGGCAGGTGCTCTTGTGTGGTTTGCTCCTTCTTTCCTATTGAATATCTATCGTCCACCGGCCTCCTTCTTTGTTTGTATGCTAACTGTCTAGTAGTGTCTCTATTCTGTGGCATTTATGTGACCTATTTGTGTTGTAAGTGCCGTAAAATTCTTTCTAAAACCAACATAAATTAGGTATTTTTGTTTCATAACTGATAAAGATGTCTGCATTTGTGTTTTTGATTGAATCAATGAGCATTGATTTAGGCCCATGAGGTGAACTTTGATGAAATCTGAAAAATGCTACTGTACTTATGTCTTCTCCTGCTTTTTTTTGTTTTACAAGCATGATCAGTTCATAGCATACTGCTGTAATTAACATTATTTTTGCATTTGATCAGTTACAACGCAAATTGTTTGAAAAGGAACTCTTTTCCTTTGTACTACGAATGAGAACGCTTGTGGATGTTGAATTTTGCTCATCAATTCAGAAAGACGAGAAGCGAAAAGCTCCAACCACTTATCCTATTCATGCATTCCATCAAGCCCCGGACGGTCTTTTAAGTTCTTTAAGCACCGAAGTGAGTACCACCACACTGCGCTCTGACCTCTGACCTCTGTGGCATGCTAGTCCAGCCCAAACGAGCTTTGTTGTCACCACACTCACTGGATGTGAGCACCACGAGGGCCTACTCTCCTCTCTCCCCCCCCCCGGGAGGGGGCCCCCCGGGGGGCTTTTTTTCCTCCCCCCCCCCCCCCCCCCCCACCCCAACATACCATCTGAAGGCTGCCTCCCTCCCTCCCTCCCTCCCTCTTTCTGTCTCTCATTCACTAGATGGTGTGTTTCATAGCGACAGTTCTGCGTCATATGTAGTATATTCATATGGGATCAATGCCGCATTGGTGTGGGACCTGCTGGTAGGCTTAAACTTTGTAGACTGATTTTTTTGTTTACCTTTGGCTGACAGGTATTAATTTGTTTGCTGGGCTTTTATCAGGACAAAAATTCACACCGTGGTGCCAAGATTTGGACAGAATGGACACTATTTTTCCAACCCTGAACACTTAAATGAGCTAAGCACCACACACTAATAGATTTTAAACCACCACTCTCTCAAAAAAACAGCAAAACAAAAACCGAACAAAAAAGCAAACAAAAGTACAACAAAATTGCACAGAAAGATACATAGAACAATATTTTCACATAGGGATTAGACCACAGGCCCTAACTCGGCAATAGGAATCATTCATTGATTAAGTAAAGAAGAATGAAAAGATTGAGTGACAGCTGGAAAAAGCCACTCTATGTCCATTCATCATTTGTAACAAACAGTATAGTATGCCATCCTTTAAGACGCCTCTTGGATCAAGTGTTTTTCGGTCAATGTTTTCTTCTGTAAAAGTTCTGACTGCGGAGTACTTACTTCACCCTCAGAGATGTGCTGATGAGCATGGTGGAGTAGCATGGTGCTGCATGAAGTGGATTGTTTTATTTATGCATCCGTGGAGCGACAACTGACGTGCATCAGATTGTTTATACTCGATTTGTCCTGTGAAAGTCAGTTATTATGTTATAGTACGTAACAACAAACTACATTCATTTACCAGCATCTGTGGTGTAGTGGTTAGGGGCTCTGCCATTGCATGCAAGAGACTTGAGTTTCATTCCAGAGTTGGGAGAATTTTTAAAATCAATATCTTTGTCTTTCTCCTGGGATGTTGTATCCTTCTTAGCCTGGGTTGACCTCTGACAGGCAGGGTCAAATCCCGCCTCCTAAATTATCTGATCTGTGTCGACAGGAGCATTAAAAACACCTACATGAAAAAAAAAATGTTTTAAAATAAAAATTGGGCAGCATTTTCACCCACTGAGGAATAAAGCATGCCTTTTGGATGAAGTAATTCCTGTGCTACACTGATGGTATAGCTTGGACTTATGAGTGCTGCATGGTGTGACCATATGGCTGGGACCGTTATATATGCATGATGAGTAATATTATTGATATGTTATGCTGATGTTTAGCATTAGAGGTTTATATATATATATAAGATGAGCCACATCTGAGAGAGGCGTAGAATGATGCAATAAAGGGCAGGACATTGCATTCCTTCCTCGCGACTTCTTCCACCAACTGTTTGCACGGACTGGTTTTACTTAACCTGGTGTGCTGTTGTCACAAGAAGTAGAGTTGTAGTGGGTGGTTGGCGGGTGCTCTGGTGTGGTTTGCATCTTTTTTCCTATCAAACATCTATCGTCCTTATCTCCCCTCCTTCCTTTTCATGTTTGTTACTCTCTTGTAACGCCTCTAATCTCCTGGTGCTCATATGACTTTATGCAGTTGCGAGCGCTGTAAAACCTCTACTAAAGCTAAACAAGAAGTCGAGTTGTAACTCAGTGCTTGTCCACCTCGGTAGGATCACCCACTTGTGAGCAATTTGATAATTTTGGTGGGCAGTGGGGAACCAGGTGGTTGGCAGGTGCTCTGATGTAGTTTTGCTCCTTCTTTCCTACAAAAATCTGTCGTCCTGACCTCTCCTCCTTTTTTATGTGTTTGTTACTCTCTTCTAGCACCTTTAATCTTCGGCACTTATATGACCTTACTGTGTCGCAAGAGCCGTAAAACTCTTAGTGAGACTAAAAGGGCAGTGGAGATCATCTGGGTAGTGACGGGTGCTATTTAATGGCCTGCTACAAAATGCATGTAGATGGGCAGTAGGAAAATGTTGGTCTCTGAAAGGCGGCAAAAGTGAGACATTACTACCTCTGTACTGTCGTCAGTTGTGTATCTGTTCTGCAAGATCGGTGATATTCTGTCTGTCAAGGACAATACTTAAGTTGTTGGTAGAATGCGTCTTTTGCATTTCACCTTTTAAAATTATGAAACGGGAAGAAAGTCGGATCACCTACCAAAGATGGAAGTAATTGTAAAACCGTCTGTTGTTTCTGTCTGTCTGTCTCACGTTTTCCCAGCACTATATGACCGTTATTGTGTCTATGTGCTTCTCTTTACTTAAACAAAGATGGAAGTTTTGTAGGAAGGTATATTAATGTAGTACTAAAAGAGGAATTGTTTGACTTTCTGACATACTGTGCCCACTGTATGTATCCTGTGGGCACATGCCACTAGTTGTACTCCCAGCAGGTTGCTTTCAGCATGGTTAGCATTTTGGTTTGTATTTATAACCGCGCTTGAGCATTGTACTTATTTGCATTAGCACAGATTCAAATTTGTTTTATTATGAATGTGTTTGATTCCTAGACACTCCATGTAGCTTTCACTGTTACTGATATGTTTATTTGCAGATTTTGTAATCAGATTTGTTTCATGTAATATAGTTTTTTAATTTTGATTTTTTAATAATATCATTCCTGGAGTTTTGCTAAAATATCAAAACACAAAGTGCTCTTTTGAGTATATATGTACAAGTCAACTTGTGCTTCCTTCCTTCTGACTGGAGACTGAAATATGTGTTATCTTTTACCATGACCATTTGTGGGAAGATTGTGGCTTTTAGAAATGGTCATCCGTGTGGACTACCCGACAGTGCCCCCTAATGCCACTAGCATGACCAAATTTTGGGTAAATATGCCAGACCACGGTGTATTCATAAATATAAACCTATGACATGAGACATTTTCAAAGGTAGTGCTTTTCTTGAATGAAATGATTGGGGTACAAAATATTTTAGCAGGCATTGTATGTTCACAAAAGTCCTTGAAGGAGCACAAGGTGTTAAAAAAAGACTATTACCTGAGGTTGTTCTTTCGTAGTCGTAGAGGAACCAAGGGCTTCCTTTTAATACATGAAGCTTTCTCAAGCATGAAGGAAATCTTAATCAGAACTATGTAAACTTTTAGTGAGTTGGGCTTTTGGTCAATTTGTCAGGAATGCGTACATAGTGTGGAGATTGTAGATTTATAGCTGGAAGTTTTCTGTCATTTTGACTGCTTGGTCTAAGACTCTGTTCTATGTCACTTGTCGAAATGGCGGAAAGCGGAGTCTTAAAGTAAGCAGTCGATTTTGATTCATTTGGTTTTTGAAATATTTCGTCGTTTTCTGCAGGTACGAAAAAGAAACGTGATGATAGCGAAGAGGAGTCTGATGACTTTGTCCTCACTCCGACCAAAAAGACCATTGAATCAAGTCAGTGAATGATTTTTTTCTTTCCTCATTTTGATATTATTTCTGTTACAAATTGTTAAGGGGGTCGTTGGTGGGTGCTCTGGTATGGTTTCCTCCTTTTGTCCTCTCAAACATCTATCGTCCTTATCTCTCCTCCGTATTTTCTCTCTGTACTTCTCTAGTAACACCTGCAATTGTTGGCGCTTATACGAACGATTATGTTGCAAATGCCATTACACTCTAACTTTACTAAAACAAAGGATTTGTTGCACTTTTGAATGTTATCTCTAATGACAGTTTCTAACCACTCAGCAATATATTTTTAGAAATCAGCCAGAGGTCTTTTTTGAGTGATGTCAATCCAAATGATTCAAATCTTAAATGCCTTGGTTACAGTTTGTAGTAAGGAAGAGTGACTTACATTGTGTATGTGTCAGGACAGGATTTAGTTATTGGTCAAGTCTTAAAGATTGGTCAGTTGTCTTGCTTTTGGTGAAAAATATATCCAACTGTCTTGAATAGAAGTTGAGATTTTTGCTGTTGAAGGAGGTTGGGGTTGCTTGCTGGTAGAGGTTCAATTAGCGAGACAGGCAGGGTTGGAAGCCTGCCTCCTGAATGACCTAAATTTTCGGCACCAGTGACCTAGTGGTTAGGTTCTCGGACTCGCAACCGTAAGGTTGTGGGTTTGAATCCCGTCAAGGGCCCGAAGTTGTGTCCTTGGGAAAGGCACTTCACTCGAATTTTCCTCTTTTCACCCTGGTGAGAATGGGTACCGAGCTATAGACAGTGAAAGATCATATCAGTTTGTTAATGGTTTGAACGCTTAATCGGCTGCTTGCACTGTATGCTTCCCCGGAAGCTGAGAATCTTTCTGAGTGTTATAGGGTATGCTGGGGCATAGAGCTTGCTGTCAAAGGGTATGGGCTTTCCAAATGTTGTTTATTTCTTCTTCTTCTTCTTCTTCTTCTTCTTAAATTATGTCGATGGGGGTGTAAAAAACCATCTATATTTAACACTTTGCCGTCACATCTCACCGATCAGCAACAACACTGAACTTCCACTCCCGTCACCAAATGTCGATCGGCGATGTTTACCTCTCAGTTTCTTTGGATTTTCCCCAAAATGCTTGTGATGGCAAGGGTTTTTACTATATGAGCCAATATGGCAAAGTGTAATGGAGGAAAAAAATGTAACTCTTTCCATGTCTGATTTTCCCCCCTCCCAGTGGGCGTCAGCGTACTCCCCACCCTGTCCTTACCTACAGTGCCCCCGATCAATGTGATCGCTGGCAAACAGCAGTCTCCTCATCCTCAAGAAGATGACCACAACAGCTACCCGGTCACCGAACGGTCCCACTGGCATCATCGCGGCCGGCGGAAGAAAAAGACGCGCCGTCCGGACAACGCCTCGTCCCCGAGCTGCAGCTCTCAGTCGCGCAGCAACATGAAGGTCGCGCGGTCGACGGAGTGGCAGTACGCTGAGAACTTGGTCATCACCGACGTCCTGGAGCTCCGGTTGCTGGACGAGTTCATCTCGCAAAAGGTGAGTTCATCTCGTGTGAGAGTTTATCTAGCAGAAGGTGAGTTCATCTCGCAGCAGGTGAGTTCATCTCGAGTGAGAGTTCATCTCGCAGAAGGTGAGTTCATCTCGTGCGAGAATTTATCTAGCAGAAGGTGAGTTTATCTCGTGCGAGAGTTCATCTCGTGCGAGAGTTCATCTCGTAGCAGGTGAGTTCATCTCGAGTGAGAGTTCATCTCATGGGAGCTTATCTAGCAGAAGAGTTCGTCTCTCAGAAGGTGAGTTCATCTCGTGCAATAGTTCATCTAGCAGAAGGTGAGTTCCTCTCATGCGAGAGTTTATCTAGCAGAAGGTGGGTTCATGGAACGTGGAGCCTTCTATACAGAAAGAAAAGTGTGTCATGACGTGGGGAATGGAGCGCTCATCATTTTTGGGCCTGTGAAGTTATTGGTATAGATCTGTTCTTAATTAGCTTTGCATGTTTTTCAATTAAAAAAAGAAAAGTCTATCTGGGATGGCATTTGAGATATTTGCGATTGAAGGAGGTGTGGTCAGTGGTAAAATTAGCTAGAAATTGTCCACCAAAGTTTGGTGACTTAAATAGCTTGGGAGTCCTTGAAAACTGAAAAAGTACACATTTTTGGGCCTTAATCAAGGTTTTACCAGTATACTTCACATGGACATGTGTTTTTATATAAACGTGAAAGGTGTTGAGCCAAAAAACAAAAATTCAATAAAAATTGCTGAACTGGAGGAAAGATGCCCATTTCTTCGATTTCATTATTTTGAAGGCTCATCAGTTCGTTAATGTTTGAGCTCTTAATTGGCAGTTTGCACTGTATGTTTCTCAGGAAGCCGAGAATGCTTTTTGAATGTTCTCGGTTCTGTGGAGGTAATTATGTCCATTGTGGATTGTAAAATGCAAAGTGCTTTCTGTTGAGCAAGGTTGTGTGCTATATAAATGCTATTTTTTGTTATGTTATTATTATTATTATTGTTATTATTATTAATTAATTAATTTATTTATGTCTTCTTTTTTTCTTCTTCTTCTTCTTCTCCTCCTCCTCGTCATTGTCATTATTATGATTATTATTATTACTGTTGTTGTATTTATCTCTCTCTCCCCTTGACAGCAACGAGAGCTCTATGGAGATACAACGGGGAACAGGCGCTACACCATATTTGACCGTATCTTCAAAGGTGCCTTAGAGAAGTTCCGGAAAGATCTCAAGTCTGTGATTGCCATTGAGGTTGGGGTAAGTTGAGACAGTTTCTTCTGCCACTCTCTACTTGTTCATGTTTGACTCAAAGGTATTGGATTAATCTGGAAATCTAGATTCCTGTAACTGGCCGAATTTTGTCTGACTTCAGGCCGTCATTGAGAATTGGTTGAACTTTATGTAAGTCAGTCTTGATATGATATGTGTTGGACAAAATGATCCTTAAGTGCTGAGTCCCCACAGGCACGCTCATATGGGTTCTGAAAAGTTCTGGATTTATTTTCGTTTCCAGTTGGCACCTCTGTTAACTGATGGTATATTTGTCTATAATGCTTTTCCCCATAGTTTAAGGCAGATCAAATCTTTGTATTTATTCAAATGTATGTGAGCTAAAGTCATTGCTATTTTTAGATTAACAACGAGAGAGATAGAGAGAGATAGATTTGTAATCAGAACGCAATGCACTGTTTGTGTTTTGCTGTTGTATTGTAAAGTGCTGAGAGCCTGTGTGCTTAAATCCGGGTTGAGCGCAATATGAATGTCATATACTATAATTGTTTATGATAAAATGTTGAGGTTTGATATCGTTCCCTACAAAATGTTTAATCAGAGGGTTAAACAGCTTTTGTGGTGTAGTGGTTAGGCTCCTAACTGTTGCGTGTAGGAGGCCCTAGTTCTATTCCCGAGTGGAGAGAGCAGAATCTAAGCCCGCCCCCTAAATCATTTAAATTGGGATGATAAGAGTGTAAAATCACCTACATTTTCCAAAGAAAGAAAACTTGATTTAGGGATTTATACTGAATTTATTGTGGTGTTCTCAGAAAGAAACACCAATGGTTTGCTAGCGAGATCTGTTCGATATGGTAACTTATAAAATGTTTAGTCAGAGGGCTTAATCCTTGACATGATATGCTATAAAACGTTTACTCAGAAGGTTCATCCCTAATTTATTGTGGTGTTCACAGAAAGACTCGCCGCTGGTGCGGTACCGAGACCTATTTGAGCAGTTCCGTCAGGTGTTGGAGGCGGAGATGAAGCGAGAGCAGACGAACGCGCCCCTGGTCATGTCGATCAACGCATTCCGAGGCTTCCTGGACGAGTTTCGTAAGCAGCAGGAGCTCCGGCAGCGAGAGAACAAGAAGGACGACCGGAGGATGGAGAAGAAGAATCTGAAGAGAGAAAAACACAAGAAGACTCAAGATATCATAGTGAGTGCCGTAAACGTTTGTGTATGCATCAATGTACGCCTGATTTAAAATCTTTAACCCATGCTGCTGTTGTTGTTGTTGTTGTCGTCAATCCAGTAACGTGGGTGGTTGGGGGGCGCCACTGGTAGGTCCTACTTCTTAACTTTCCCCTCTGTTGTTCCTGTCTGTCTGTCTTACTTCTTCCCAGCACTAAATGACCTTTATTGTGTCAATGTGCTTCTCTTTACTCAAACAAAAACGAAGGTTGTCCAGGACTATTTTGACTGTATTAAGTAAGTTCTTCTCCCCTTCTCCCCTCCCCCCCCTCTCTTTTTATGTGTCTGTGGGTGATTGGCAGGTGCTCTAGTGTGGTTTGCCCTTTCTTTCCTATCAAACATCTATCATCTTTATCTCCTCTACTTCTATTTTGTTTTTGTTACTCTCTTGAAACACCTCTAATCTTCGGCACATATATGACCTTATTGTGTTGCAAGTGCCGTAAAACACTTACTAAAACTAAAATACAACTTTTTTCTGTGTCTGTGTGAAGGAATACAATGGCCACAAGTACATGCAGATGCAGTTCAGCATCACCACCTTCTGTGAAGTGTGCACCTCCTTGATATGGATCCTAGACAGGAGTTATGTCTGCCAGGGTAAGTGGCAATTAAAAAAATATTTTAACACATATTGTGTACAGTGTTTATGTATGTGTTCTTTCGCCATTGTAAACGAAATTTCCCCACAGGGATCAGTAAAAGTGGAATTTTATTATTTATTTATTTAACACTTTGCCATCACATCTCGCTGATTGGCAATGTTTGCCACCCAGTTTCTTTGGATTTTCCCCCAAATGCCGTTGCCTTTGATGGCAAGGTTTTTTTAAAAAACTATATATGAGCTTTGTGATGGTAAAGTGTTAACAGCTTTGTGGCCGTTGATAAATATATGTGTGACCCCGTCACTCTCTTCAGGAACAGAGACAAAAGTACTCACACTGAAGTGTGCCCCTAAACACGCCTGTCCATGTTTCCTTCCATAAAGTCCTTGTTTTCGAAACATTTGCTGAATTGAAGTGAAAACAATTTAAAAAATATATAATTTACAAGTAAAATTTTCTAAAAGTGACAGGTACAATTTTTTTTAACAAAGGTAAGCAGCAGCCATTGTCCCAGATGGTCACTAAGGGTTTTATCCACAAATACCATCTCCATGGTTATCTTTGATATAAGAGACAGCTTGCAAATATTGAAAGTTTAGTATGATGTATGATATTTCTTCCATCTTTCTTCTATTTGTAAACGTATTGAGCTGCTGCCTGTCTTGTTCCCCAGTGTGTAAACTGGCTTGCCACAAGAAATGTTATAGCAAGCACAGCGCCCCGTGTAAAGGCAATGCTGAAAATAAGGTAAGCTCTATTGCTGTTTTGTTATTTTGTATACTTGTTAGACACCATTGCTGCAACGCAAGACAGAGTTAAGTGGAGGTCCATGATCGCCTACGTCAGTCGGCAAGGCACTGTATGATGATGATACTTGTTACACATTTGATATATGCAAGTTGTATGTGCTCATTTAGGCAGTGCTTAATTTGTGGAATTACCTAATGCTGATGGTACCAGTGGGTGTTGAAAAAGAGGACTTGTTGGTGGTAGCAGAATTCTTTTTGTTTCTTTTTAAGATGATGTTTTATTTTGTGAACAACTTGAGAGAGAGAGAGAGAGAGAGAGAGAG